>NC_142096.1:24917268-25217268 GCF_054644295.1 Miniopterus natalensis
GAAACAGTCCTGGATTTTCCTTTTAGGTCAGGAGTCTTCACTTGGCCTCACCAAAGGAAACCCACTCCACCTTGTGCTTTGGCTCTTTGAACCCTGTGATAATAGATTCTACCCACGCCACATTCATGCATCCAAAATAAATTTAACAACTGAGCTAGCTTGCTACTCAGCAGCCTCTTCTCTCTATCTTCTTTTCTCCCATCTCCTTTTTATTGGATGCTTCAACCTCATTAGTATTTCAGGAAAAAAGCTGGATGCAGTCCCTCATTTTTGTTGTGGCTTTTCTTTTCCTGGCAGACAGAGCCTGAAGCTTCAATAGAGGAAGTGGGGAGGGACACAGCACATTCAGAGTTTATGAAAGACCTATTTACCATTAAAGTGAAGGTTTCCAGATACTCCAGTCCTGTTTTCTTATGCTCTTATGTCTTTGATGAGGAATTAAGAACTCCAGCCAGGGCTACAGAAGACACTGAGTTGGCTGGCAGAAGGTAAAGCCTGGTGTCCTGAAGCTGTTCACTATTAGGAATGATGCTGGGAAGCACACTGAGGAGCCGGAGAGTGGGCAGAAGCTATGGATAGTTCCTACATGGTCAGTCCTGAGAAGTCTGAATCTGCACACTTAAGTGAATATTTTTCTGTGAACTTCCTTGCAATTTTTGTTGTTTTTTTTTTGCAACGTACTCATTGCAGTTTGCCTTTTAATCGAATTGCTTATACTTGTTCCACTCAATTGTAAGTCTTTAGAATGGTGGCTCTCAGATGTTAGTGTGTCTAAAAATAATGTGAAGACCTTCTCAGGTTAGTTTAGGGCATACATCTTTGAGATTCTCATTCAATAAATTTTGGGATGGGGCCCAGGAATGTTCATTTTAACAAGATCTCAGCGGTTTGCCATATGATGGTCTATAAGCCACCTTGAGAAACATTTCCCTAGAGATCAAGGTCTCTGTGGTCTTATGCCCTAGTTCTATGCAATCCACACAGAGGCTGTCTGCATGTGTGTGGAGCTGCGGCACACGCTTTGAGTGGTTCAAGCTCAATGTATTGCTCTCAGAGGTGAGACTGAGGCTCCGGTGGGTTGTGTATAGACTAATTTCTCTTTTTTTGATAGAAGGAAATTGCATAAACAGTTCTCCAGTTGGGGATAATTAGTAAGGGAGTAATATTATTTCTGGGAGAACACCTGATGGAAAGCATGATTTATTTACTTACTTTTTACATTAGAGGAGGGTGCAGACCTAGGGAGGAGGAAATGTATTCGTGCTTGACTTTCCCATTCATTCCTGGATGCCTGTTTCCCGAGTCTTCAGTTCCTTTCTTTTGTTTATTGTTTACTAGGGGCTCTGAGATCTGCTCTTTCATGTGCCTTGTCCTTTGTTCTTCTGCCACAGGGTGTGAAGCCATTTACTTATTTGTCCTTTGCTCGTGGCCACCTCTAAATGGCCATGTGCAAAAGAGAGAGGAAAAGCACATCTTGTCCATCAGCTCCTCACACATCCTTCAAAAACTGGGTCCTTGATATAAGGAGAAAAGGGCAGTCCCTGTTTGTTTCACAGAGGGGTGCAGTGATTCGTCACAAACTGTTCTCTCAAAAGACATCATCTGCAAAACTGATCGTTGTTTTAATGTCAACGATTGGAAAGTATCTTTGTTTTTTAGAGCTTTGTTAATGCTTTCAACTATTGGAACAGATTAACATGCCACTTTCTTGCGTCAAAACCATTCGCTCTTCAGTTTATTTAAGTGTCATTAGTGCGGATTGTTTAAAGTTGTTGTAAGCAGGAAAGAATGCCTCTGAAAAATACACGTGAATAGCATCAAGACAAAAATATATATGGTTTGTTTTTCTGGCTTGTTAAATTACGTGGAAATATTCACTGCTCATTGGGTCCTGAGTCTGTTTCCAAGTGAGAAAAAGCTATAAACATAAACATTAAAATCAAGACATGCTCGGTGTTTCTCTATTTTCAAGCCCTAAGTATCTATCTGCATCTTTAGATGAGTGTTCACTCACAACTTTGTCTCTTTAACTAGTAACACTGTCTTAAATTACAGCATCTCTTAGAAACAAAACTGGCACAAGTATTTTCGCCTCTGGTTGGATTTACATACTATCTAGATGTTGAAAGTTACAGTTTTGCAAGGGGTCTCCCTTCAAAACAGCACCGCGCGTTGGTGATGCCCATTGTATTGGACTCATTGCAAAGGCCAGGGCTGTCCCTTTCCCAAAGTGTCTTTATTTATTATGCTAATTACTCTCCCAGTGCAGCCCGGAGGGGATCAGCCCTTGTGAAATATTCTCGGTTGGGGAGGGGGGATGGGGGTTAGAAGCAAACCTGTTTTGTGCCTGAATAAAACCCCAAATCGATGTGTTTTTATTCAAAGGCAGGAGGGTCAATACCATGGTTGTTTTTGTCCCCGGACAGTTATGTAACCGTGGGGACTTGTTTCGTGGCTTTCAGGATTTGCACAAAACACATCACAGCTAAACAATAGGCGGGAGTCCCAGGAGCAACCCTGGAGCTGTCTTGGAGTCTGTCCTCCTAGGTTTGGGAATCTCCCGTTAGTTCCTCGCGAGTGCTGACGGCGAGCGAGTGTGTGTGCGTGTGTGTGTGTGTGTGCGTGTGTGTGTGTGTTTAGTTAGCTGGCACGCAACACACTTCCCCAGGGTTGTGTTTCCTTTTTCCTGAGATTTGGCGAAGGGTAAAGGGTCGGAGTCACATGGATACAAAGCATTTGATTAATGTCCAAGTCACCGCCGGGGCTGCCGGAGCCGCCTCCCCCGCAGCCGGGGCCGCGTGAGGCCGGAGCGGCGGGGCCAGGCGCGCAGGTCCCGGGCCGCAGCCCCCGCTCCCGCGAGGTCCCTCCGCAGCGCCCCGCGCCTCCCGCGCCCCAGTTCCCGCGAGCGACCCCCGCCGCCCCCGCGCCCCAGCCGCGCCCGGGCATGTAAAGCCGCCCGTCCCTCCTCGGACTTCGCGGAGGCAGCAACTTTCCGCTCCCGCCGCAGCCGGGCCGCCGGCCCCGCGCCCCGCCGGCCACCATGAGCGAGGAGAGCCGCGGGGACCCCGAGCAGCAGCTCCGCCTGCGCGTGTGCGTGCTCAGCGAGCTGCAGAAGACCGAGCGCGACTATGTGGCCACGCTGGAGTTCCTGGTGTCGGTGAGCGACCCGGCGGCGGGGCCGCGCTGTCCGCGGGGGACGGGGCGGGACGGGGCCGGGCGGGGCGCGCCGGGGACGGTCCCGCACCCGGGTTCGGAGCCCGCGCGCGGCGCTCACCGGCGCGTTGGCCCGCGGGGAAAGCTCGGTGCCTGGGGTCGCGCTGAGTTTCCGGGGCCTCGGGGAGCTGCGGGTCCGAGACGTTAGCGGGGAGGGGGGGGCGCTGGTCCCCATCTCTCTCCCCCAGTCTCCTTTGCCCCCCTGCCTGGCCTGCTCGGTTGCATTGTGCAGTTTTTTCCCTTCGCTTCCTGCCCTGAGGATTTTGTGTTAAGACTTCGGCTGGCTGATTAAAGTCGGTCTGCTACGTTCAAGTACATTTAGTTTTAAAAAGTACTGATTCTTCCAGAGCCGGGGTTCGTTACTCGGATTCCATGGCAGTGAAGGCTCTTTAGTTAGAATAATCTTTGAAGCAGGGGTCTGGTGGAGGGTAGGCTCAGAAAGAGCAGCGGGGTTACGATCTCTAACAGCTGTTTAATATTAAAGCCACACGTGGTGGTCACCCGTCCTAGACCCACAGTCTCCACCCCCCACCCCCACCCCGGGTTTAAATCAGCTCCCGCTCAGGCCCCGGGGCTCCTTGTTTCCACTGAGCCCAGGAGAGGTGCATAATAAAACTCATGTCAGACAACCTCAGTAATTCCTAGAACTGGCAGGAACTTTGTTTCAAAGTTGCAGCTTGGCTCACTGGAAGTCGGCTTTGTCAACGGTTCATTCATTGTAGGACCAGGAGGGACAAAATTGAATGAAAAAAAACTTCTGAGACATCACTCAAAAGTTGAATTTTTTCGACTCACTGCTGCTAAGACAAAGAATTTGAGGATTGGCTGCTCTCCACCCAGATGCCTGGAGAGCATCTTCCAGACTCAGGAGCTGTAGCCTTTGCAGTGTCCCCCAAATCTAACCTCCTTCCACCGCCCTGTTGGGTAACCCCCTGGTCCAAAGGGAAATGTTTCATAGGCCAAACTTCCTGCTCAGTTTTCTGAAAGATGTAAACTTTATGCTTAGGGTTATGATAGAGGAAAAGGGAAAGAACAGTGTCTCAAGGGATGTGAGAGGCTGGCTTCTGGTTAATTTCTCAAGTTAAAATCAATCTACTTGAGCCCCCAGGGGCCATGTTCTTTGGAAATGTATGGATATTTGAGAATATAATGGTAATGGGTCATAAATGGAATTATACACTTCCATGCAGCAATGTCCAAAAAAAAAGAAAAAAGCATGTTTTTAAGGAGATTTGAGTTTTAATAGCATTAGATTTGGTTTTCATGAAACTTTGGTTGTGACAAAGGTCTTTGACTTATAAAAATAAGAGGCTCTTTAAAAAAAAAAAATAAGAGGCTCTTAAATTGCATTCGTTACTCCTTTCTGGAGGTTTATCAAAAAGATACTGTGCAGAGTCCTAATTTAGAGAAATAGCTAACCTAAGCTACCTTAAAAACCAAGTTGTTGATCTTAATTTAAAATACCATTTTCCCCTCCAATCTTAACACCTGGTTATTAAAACTGTAAATGTATTGCTATATAGAGCTAGGTAAGGAATTATGGGAGGTATAAAGTAAATTATGTTTTCCTTTTTACAAGTAGATCATCTTAAAATAGTCTTTTCATCTCATGCAGGAATGATGGACTTTTTCTTTTGTCCACTATTTGTGCACATGTATGTTCACACACATGCACAGACATGCTTACTGGCCTGAAAGTCATCCTTAACAAAAGTTTACCCTGACTTCTTTATAGTCTTATAAATATCCAAGTCTAAGATCTACTTATAATACACGATTAGATTTTCTTTTTTGGGTATTGTTTATAGTAACATTTAATTTCCATGTATTTTATTTGGTAACCTTCAGTTGATGTAGTCAGTCTAGTTTTAATTTTAGCCTAAGCTAATATGTACCAAGAGCTTTAAAAATATTTAAACCCTTTGCCCTAGCCAGTTTTGCTCATTGGTTAGAGCGTTAGCCTGCTGACTGACGGATCCTGGGTTCGATTACGGCCAAGGGCACATACCTTGATTGCAGGCTCAGCCCCTATCAGGGCTCATGCAGGAGGCAACCAATCGATGTGTCTTTCTCCCATTGATGGTTCTCTCTCTCTCTCTCTCTCTCCCCCCCCCCCCCCCACTTGCTCTGAAAAGCAATGGAAAAAATACCCTCAGGTGAGGGAGAAAAAAAAATTTAAACCTTTTGGCCTGGTAATTTATCTTCTAGAAGTCCATCCTAGTGGAATAATCAGAAATGCAGACAAACAATAAAGGTTATTTTTAAAAAGTAGCTGTAGTATTAAATAAGTACTGTGATAAATTTGTTGCAAAAATTTGATAGTGCATTCTTAAGTCAAATTTAAATATTTGTTTGATTAGTTATTTAGGTTTCTGTCATTGCTTCAGGCTGTTAACATGGATGAAGGGTAACTCACATCTTTATTATAAAGAGATAGAAAACATGTTTTTAGTTTTACTCAGAACGTATTTTTACTTGTGGGCCCATAAATAAGCCAACTAAAATGGTATTATTGCTTCTTGATTACATGATCGTATGGTCTGAGGGGATAACTTTCCTTACTAAGATTTTTACTTCTGTCTGATTCCTTTCTCTTCTCTTTTCTAACCCTTTGCCTTTAAAGTAGAGCGCACCTTTCCCCAGCCCCACACCTAGATGGCCCAAGAACATTGCCTTTTTTCAGTATACATAGACAATCTATATGTATCTTCTTTCTAGTTGCCACCAGGCACACACTTCTTGATTGAACAAGGGATTGTCCTTTAAGTTTGCTGCTGTCATTTAGAGTGGCTCTCTCTTCCCATGGGTGCCATGCTTTCTCAGGGCTCCTCTTTTGCTCCTCTCTAGTCCTTAGCTACCTGCTGCATTCCTGCTGGGCTTTCAAGGCTCAGTTCAAGTCCTTCAGAAAATCTTTCATGAACGCCTCTACATCCCCCCAAGGCTTGAGTGCTCACTGCTTTGTACCTACTCTTCCCTGTGGCTACCTCTTCCTTAGCACCAAAGAAAGCTTACGCACTTACTTATTTATCTTTGTTTCATTCTACTAGAATGTAAGCTTCTTGAGGGCTACATTTGATTCATCTGTGTTTCTCCAGAATTTTGAGACACTGTAGGTACTCAGTACAGACTTAATGAATGAATGAATGAGCAAATGGGCCCATTTTCTAAATTCCCACTCATTTTTAAGGACAGTTTCAAAATCATCCTTAAATTTCTGATTTTGTTTTTCTTCCATTTGGTCTGTATAGATAGTGGAAATTACTTAAGCACGGGCACATATGTATTTATGTAACAAAATATTTTAAATTAAACATTAGTGCCTGCAATTAAAACAGAGACATGATTTTAATTAGGCGTTGAGGTATTCAAGACTTTGTAACACACTAGTATTTCAATTCATTGTATTCTAAATTTTCATGTGAGACCATGGATAGATTATATTACCTAGATTAATTATTTTTAGGACAAAGATAAAATGGTTGGAGAATGAATTTGCTTGAGCATATGTTCTTGTTTTACTTGGGACATGAAATTTTGTGGTTCATTAGAAATACTCTAAAACACTGCTTCTAAAGAAATGCTATCATGGGCCTAGTATTGAATGTCCAAAGTCTGGACCGTAGTAGGTTGCAGCTGGCTTCCTGTTTGCAACCCAGTCACAGGGCATGCCAAGATCACAATGGTTTCATAGACCCATTTGAGTGGAAGGAAAAAGACAGATCAAGGCCAGCCTCATGGGCCTCACTTCATAGCAGCCGCACAGGTCTTAACAGTCAGAAGGACCTTGAGCTAGATTTAATGCTCTGCCATCACCATCTTGAAATTCTTGCTAATTTTAAAAAAATTTTATTGATTTGAGAGAGAAAGAGGGGAGAGAGGGAGAGGGAGAGAGAGCAAGAGAGAGATCAATTTGTTGTTCTGCTTATTTATGCATTCATTGGTTGATTCTCATATGTGCCCTGACCAGGGTTTGAACCTTGGCATATTGGGAGGAAGCTCTAAGGAACTGAGTTACTTGGCCAGGGCGAAATTGTTGCTTATTTTATCTTTGAACTTGTCTTCTGCAAGTGAAGTCCAGCGGGACAATGGAGTGTGAGCAGAGTAAATACACGAAAGAAAGAAAAAGAAATCTTTGTATTTCATCACCTTTAATATTCCTTTTTTCTCTGCTTTTTGAACAAAAGGCCTCCCATTTTTGTTTTGCACTGGGCCTGGAAAATTGTGTAGACATGTTTCACTGTAGCAAGTGGCATTGAGGCCAGACGACCGTATACGTTTTTGTATAAACTGGGACACTTTTGACAGTGAAAGAGAGTGAGTGCTATCAATAATTACAGTGGGAAACAGATGAAACTGGGATTGCCCTGGAAAATGAGAAAGTATGGTTATTCCACACTGTAGGCCATTAAGACAAAGTTATGTGTCTTGCCATAAACCAAAGATTCTGAAATTTGTTATCTGTCCAAGCTTTGACCTCAAACACTCCAGAATCAGTCCTCTCTAACTTATTATGTAACTTTGGAGACATTCCTAAACTTTTCAAACTCTGTTTTCCTCATCTGTAAAATGGGGAAACAGATGTCTCAAGGTTGCTGTGAGGATGAGATGATGCATGCATTGGGCTCAGCCCAGAGTCTGGCTCACAGGAGGCCCTATAAATAGTCACTGTTATTTCCTCTGATGCTGCGGTGAAATAGGGAGCCACACATGCTGGTCATCCTTAGAGCATAATTTTGTCTCTGTATCTTCTCCCCTACCTTTTTGCTATGTTGCCGAGTCTCTGTTTCCTCCCCTGTGTTTCCTTCTGTCAGTACACTCCATCCCATGGTATTCTATAAATGCTCAGTTGACTTTAAGACAGTAAGAACACTTCATACAATTATAGTTCGTATGGTGCTTTTAAATTTACCCTAAACAGTTGCATATTCAATATTTTATTTGGCCTAATAGATCTGTGTCTCTTAGCTCTTTCAAATGGTGCTCCCTGGAGCTCCAGGGTTCTGTGGTTTGGCTTCAGGGGCCTTGCAAAGGGTCAGAGGGGAGCTGGATTGTGTGGATTCAGGCTCTCCACCCTGGCTCCCAGCGTAGCCCCGCCTTCTTCTGATTTCTGTTTTTGCTAAAGCAGTGAGAAAAACCGCCTAACTAGTTGGTAAACCCCGGTGCATTTACTTCCTATGTTCGCTTTTTTTGGCCTAAATACAGCGCTTTGTAACTAGCAGGTGCTCAAGAAAACAAACAGGCAAATAAAACAAAGCAAACAAAACAGTTTGAACGAATCTGAAAACAACTTCTCAAGTTAGCCATGATCTAACTTTTCCAGGCAAAGCTTAATTGATTTGAGACTTTATGTTAAGGCTTATGCTATGGTCTGCATTGTGCCCCCCACACCCAATTCATGTTGCGGCCCTAAACCTTAGTATACAAATAATCACAATATGGGGTGGCAGGTGCAACAGTAGAGTGATATGCAAAGTATCAGGGAGGCACCAAGGTGCTCCCTCACTCAGTCTGGGGTCAAGGGAAGTTGTGGGGAAGAGGTGATGATAAAGTTGGCTCCTGAAGGCTGAGGAGGAAGGTGCCAGACTGGGAAGAGAATTATCCATCCCCCCAAAGTAGCATGTTCAGCATGACTTGGTATGTGTGGCATGCTGGGTGTGCTAGCATGACCTGGTATGCAGTGTGTGTATGTGAAATATTCTTCATTAAAGGAGATAAAAAGCTCAGTGTGCTTTTTGGGTATTGACAGGAGATGAGGTGAGTTCAGTCCATTTTGAGTAGGATCCCATTCTTTAAAATTCTGACTTCAGCTGAAGGCAGTGGGAATGAATTGTGAGGGTATGCTTGATCTTTTTTTAAATAATAAACAAGTTTAGGACCTTCAGGTGCCAAGGTTGGCACTGGGAAGGGGTCTCCCATGGGAAGAAGGTACCAGGCTAAGATTCCCCGAATCTGTGTCTCATGAGTGTCACCTTCGAATTTCTTCTCATTTCCTATTCCTGCCGCCTCACGGGCCCTCAGCATGTGCCACCTCTTCAACAATCCATACCACACAGAGAAGACCTGTCCTTGCTCCTCTTGATCTGGGTTAGGTTATAACCTTCAAAAAGCATTGTTGTTATTTGCTAAAGGAGAGCGTAGGCCAAACGACATGAAACATAAACATAGCCTAGCTTGTGCAATACAGAATTCTTCTCCTACCTGAGTGATCTTGCTTTCAGAGCCTGCAGACTCTGCCCTGTTTTTATCTTAACCCCCAGAGAGCTTCTGTTTGATCCCCCAGGCCAGCACTACTCCTGGGCTGATTTGACAGGGTTCTTTGTTTTCTAGTCATTAGCCTGAGTATACATGAGGATGGCTTCAGGAAGCTGCCTTTAAAATGTCTTAACTTTTGCAGTAAATATACCATGAACTAAATGGGGTTCATTCATAATTTTGATTTTTGGAGTATTAATCCTGTGGCCAGAGCCTACTCCCTACACAGAGAGATGTGACTTTAGTCTACGGTTTCATTTGCATAATTATATCATATTGTAATATGATGACGTTAATGGAAAAAATGGTATCTGTTGACATTAGCTTTGTTTCTTAGTAAGATAATTCTGTCAAGGGGTTTGAGGAACAAAGACTGGAGTCTAGTTGCTCATTAAGAGTTTCTGCCGTTGCAGTGGTTCAGGTAGGAAATGTGGAACGTCTGGTCTAAGGTGGGAGCCATGAAAAAGGTACCAAACCAAACCACAACAAAACAAACGAACACCTGACAACTAGGAGACGTTTCTTGGGTAGAACCTTCAGTATTTGTGTTCACTTTAGAAGTGAGGGTAAGTAGAATGCAGAACATAGGCTGGTGCGTAGGCCTCTAGTTTGAAGATGAGATGGGTAGTGTCCTTAATGAGAAGTGGAATGCAAAGGGCAGAAGGGCACTGGGAGGAGGGGAAGAGTGAACTTGGTTTTGGACACGCAGAGCTGCAAATTCTGCTGATTTTTGAAGATAGGAAATTAACTAATCATGTGTGCTGAAGCTGTCAAGTGGGTCAGATGACACGAGGGGAACAATCTGAGGAAGAAAACTTACAAACCACGGGTAGGATGTTGGAGAGCCCATGCTTAAAGGTTAGAGGAAGAGGCGAGTGCCCTGGTGACTTGGTCTGAGCCCTCAGAGGCTGAAACAAAGAACCAGGATGGAGTGATCTCTTGAAAGACAAGGAAAGAGCTAGTTCTCAGAAGAAAGGTTTCTTTAAAGTGTCAACTTTGGAGAAGTAGGTAGTGTGAAGATGGAAGCTCTGGCAATCAGAGGGTCTCCGGGGTTTTGGCCTCAGTAGGGCGTGTGAGCAGAGGCCTGAGAATGGGCTGAGACACGAGTGGAAGCTGATGAGGTAAAGACGTTGGAGAAGCTATTCAGGGAGCTTGGTGGTAAATGCAAGAGGGGACATCGGTTAGCATTGTAAGGGGATGGTTTTGCCCGGGATGTTTGAGGAAGATGTTACAGCCAAGGAGGAGACAATGAAAGGGAACCAAAGCGGCTACAGCAGCGTGGTGGGAGTCCGATGCATCTTCTGGCAAACCGTGGCACTGGGAGACGAGGCACGTGGCAAAATGGACTGAGCCATCGCGCCGTGGAACGGACCCACAGCAAAGTGTCATTGCAGAACTGAGGCTGAGCAGGCCGTCTCTCGTACACTTTCAAAATTCTGCTGCTTCTCCAGTCTGGAGCTGGTGGAGCTGCTGGGATGGGCTTTGTGCCTCCTTGTGAAAACTCACCAGCGCTCTGCCTCCCACCTGGGACAGTGGGGTGAAGTGCATGGTACAGAGCATGGGTTTGGGGAGTCTGATGACCTGGGTTAAAGTCGTGGCATGAAATGTACAAACTGTATGACTTTGGGCGAATTACATAGCTTCTTAGCCCTGGCCAGTGTGGCTCAGTTGTTGGGGCGTCCTACTGTGCACCAAATGGTCAGGTCGCAGGTTTGATTCATGGTCAGGGCACATACCCAGGTTGTGGGTTCGATCCCCGGTTGGGGCACATGCAGGAGGCAAAGGATCCATGTTTCTCACTTGCATCAATGTGTCTCTCTCCCTCTCTCCCTCTCCCTGCCTCTCTCTGTAAAGTCAATGAAAACATATCCTCAGGTGAGGATTGAAAAAAATACCAAAGCTTCTTTATGCCTAGATTCATAGTTGGAAAACACACTCGCTGTCTCACAGTGCCAGCCTGAAGTTCTAATCTGCTCCTGTAGGGCACGTCCTGGTGGGTAGGAAGCGTGTTCTTACCTCTCTCTTCTCTGTCTCTCCAACTCACAGACGGAGTCTGGAACTCTCTTAGGCCACCTAGCCTGTGCCTGACCCCTTTCTTTCCCAGCCCTAGAAGCGTACAGGAAGATTAAATAGATACAGAAAGTCCTGGAGGAGGCCAGAGGGGCTTCAGGAATGCAGAGAAGGGTGGTCTTGGAGCGACGGGAGGGGTGCTTTCCATTGGGAGGAGGGCAGGATGTGAGGCCAAGGGTCAGGTTAGGGGAGGAGGAATGTGGAGGCTTCTACCTGATGGCCTTTATTTCTCTGTGGAGTTGAACTCTTGTTTTCTTTGTGTTCTGTTTTTTTGTTTTTTTGTTGTTTTTGTTTTCATTTTGTTGTTTGTATTGGCTGAGAGTAATAAAGATTTGGAACATACACTTTCAGGAATAGCCAAGGGACTTGAACATAGGCTTTGTTGGGTGTCTGTGTAATATCTTTGTATAATTATTCTTTTAAATGTGACTTCCTTAAATGTAACATATAAATTTAAAAGTCAAAATCGAGAAATAACTTTTCCTGATTTAGAACATCTATTATGACTAGGTTCAAATCTTAGAAATAATGACGGAGTCATTTATTGAACCATGATACAAATTGTACAGAATTTCTATATTACATTTAATGCACAATCATTGTACATACTTTTTAAAAAGAAACATTGATTTCTCTGACAAGATTTTGGTGTGATTGCATTTTTCTCAGTGCTAGTCTTTTATCAGTGTTCTGCTGAGTGTTCTTTTACTCTATACCTGGTATTATATTTTAATACCAAATAAAATTATGTTTGTTTTGAGTACAATTAGTTTGACCTAAAAATAGTTCTTTTTTTACATGATTTCTTTGAAAGTATTATGTATAACATTTACTTGTCATAATAGATGACTTTTTATTATTCTCAACTTACTAAAATTTCACTAGCTATATTAAAATCAAGATTTCTTTGATTTATGACATTATATAAACAATAAATATACAGGAAAAACAGCCTTTAGTAAAATTTTCTTTGCTTAAAAGATGGTTGGGTCACTTTTCCAATGGTATTGAGTGTAATCAATCAAATCCTGATGTCTAATAAAAACTTTTTTCCCTAATTTTTTTTCCATTCTTATGAACTATTTCATTTGATCCAGAAGTTCAATGATTGTAATTTTAAGAAAATTGATACATTAAGTTGAGGTAATGATTTTTAAACACTTCTGATTAGTATAGGTGATTTCAGATTCCTTGAATAAATTTGTTGTATTCTAGCCTTGCTGTATAGCTAAGTATAATGTACAAAAAAGGACCTGTTTCGTGGGAGAATATCTAAGCCAAGGACACTGTGTTCTGTCATTAATTCAAAATGCATATTTTCTATTAAAAGTCAAGTCCTTCATTTGAAAAGGTTAAATGGTATAATACTTAAGAAATGACTCCAGCTGCTTAAATTTAGTATACTGGTATAAAAATATTCTCTGGGTTTATAGCAAAAATATAACAATATCGAATATGAATGGATAAACATATTCATTTTATGTTTAAAAATGAACATTTTAAGACTTTGTTTCTCAGACTGTCAAATAAGGGTTGATATCTGTGTCTGGCTTTGCTTTGCCACTTTTTGTTACTTTAATTATCTATTTAAATTGTCTTCTTGCCAGTAGCAGAGGCTTTATAGTTGGTGACACATTTTTAGTGATTGTGCAAGTAATGCTGATGTTTTCCTTTGATGCATTGAAATGCCTCAGCTTGGCCTTCCTCCCTTGGATTCTAGTTTTTTCTTATTTCCCCCAAAGACATAAATTTCAGAAGTTTAGAAATTACATCTCCCATTCTGAAGTTTTATTTCTGTCAGTAGCACTAGGGGAGGAGCTATGAAAAGACATTATTTCACCTAAATGTTAGTCCCATACCCACATATTCCAAGATTACTTTAATAGTTCATTATTTTCCCAGAAGTGAAACTATGAGAGGAAAGGGGACTTTCATTTTTTTGGTACACTGTATATCTAGGTTGTGTTTGGCTTTAATATTTTATATAGAAATATTTTTGTATTTATATATTTACATTTCACAACATTTTTGAATATTCTAGACACAATTTTATCTCAATTTTTCTTGTACCTCTTAATAATGAGACCTCTGGCAGAGATTTCTAATTGCCCCCAATATCTAATATTCTTTCCTTCTATAGTGATAAAAGTTTTAGCTCAGTACTTGATTATCCGGCTTAAGATTACATTTCCCAACCTCCTTTGCAGTTAGGTGTGAGCATATGTATTGATTCTAGATGGTGGGATGGGCAGAAGTGCTAAGGTGTGTTCTTATAACAAAGGAGCATGCACTCTCCCCCTTCTCCCTGGCTGGTATGAGGTTGTGATGGCAGGTGATGGGGCAGCCTTTTTGGACCACGAAATGTAAGTCACATGTCGAGGTTGACAGAGCAACAAAATAGGAGCCCATCTCTTTATTAAAGCAACCTAACCTGCAACCTATCAAAAATGGGCCTGTAAGATAAATCAGTATTTATTTAACTCTGTCCTAAATAATCTTTTTGAGATTTCACAATTGGCTTCCAAGTTCTCATTGAGTTATGCAAATTATTAATGAATTGGAAAACTTTAATATATTTTTTGTGCCTTTGTCTTGTCAAACTAGGTAGTCTTAATATTTTACATTTACTTTTAGTTTTTCTTTAATGAATCTTCTCTAGCTCACCAATGATTTCCCTGGCTTATGCTAAAACCACGCTCTCTTTTTTTGCTATTGGTATATTTTAGTTTTTTCTTTAATGAAAGAACAATAATTTTTACTCATATATTCTTTCTTCTGAAGACCAGAATTTTTGTGTTTATTATGTATATTTACAAGGATACTCAGCTGCTTTCACTGAGGCCAGATATCAGTAGTTTGAATGACACAGAAGGCTTGTTTGTGAATACGAAAGGTGTATGTAACCAACATGGCTTTGTTTTGCATTCTCTCTTGGAGCTCTGGTTATTTAATTTATTTTTAAAAAATATATCTTTATTGATTTCGCAGAGAGGAAGGGAGAGGGAGAGAGAGACAGAAACATCAATGATGAGAGAGTCATTGATCAGCTGCCTCCTGCACGCCCCCAACTGGGGACCAAGCCTGCAACCATGTGCCCTGACCGGGAATCGAACTGCCATCTCCTGGATCCTAGGTCGACGCTCAACCACTGAGCTATGCCTGGCCGGGCGTGGTTATTTATTTTTTGATACTGTTGTCCAACAGTGTTCCTCCAGAGGGGTGAGCAGCTCAGCTCCATTAGGCCATTCATAGTCTCCCTTTCCTTCTACCTATTGCTCCACCATCCCCGAGGACCAGTTAAATCTGAGTCTGTAGGAGAGAGAGTCAGGCATCAGTATTTTATGAAGTTTCTCCAGGTAGTCCCATTGTGCGGAGAAGGTTGGGGAACCAATACGCTAGTGTCCTTGTCCATGTGGTTGAAGCCGGCTCCCTAGGGCCCCTTTCACATTCCAGCCCCGGGGGGCAGCGGGTATGACACAGATTTCACACATCACTGTCAAGCTCATCCTCTTGGTGAGAGCGTCATGACTTGGCTGAACCAGCTGCAGGGGGCACTGGGAAGTGTGTTGTGTAGTTGGGCAGCCGTGTGTACAGCTTGAGAGGTTCTACAGTAAAATAAAGAATTGGAGAATTAACACAGAGGGGCAAAGTGTAGTCTCTGCCACATTTTGGGCGCCTGTGATACTTGAGGCTTGTGTCGTCAGAAAATCATGTATATTAATTCTTAAATTCCTTTACTGTAAGAATCTATTGTACTTAAAATATAATTTGGATTATTTTTCTCTTAATATATTCTTACTCACATAGAAATCCATGTAATATGTATCTATCTTTTCACATACGTTTGTAAGAGCACCTTATAGTCCATGCCCCCTCTCGTTGGCTTTCACTACAGGAAGAGCTTGGGGGAATTTAGATATTTTGTGTAATTTTTTTATTTTTCTGAAGTCGCCTAAAAATATCCCAGGATAATATTGAAATCTTCAATTATTATGTGTTTGTGTGTGTCAGGCACTGCATGTTCATGTAGACTTAATTACCTTAAGTCTTACATCATTGTAACTCACACCTGAGGACAAACTGGTCAGTTCCTAAGTGGGAAGGTGGGGATTCTGAGTAGATCCATTGCTCAGCTGTTCCAAGATTTAGCAGGTGATTTACTGGCCTGGGCATTTCTAGATTGTGGGAGCAGTGTGATTAATCAGGACTAGGAAAACCAAGGGAGATGTTGGAACCCGAACACAGAACTTGACTCCAGATGTACACAGAAGCTAGAAGCCAGGAAGGAACAGTAGTTCATTTCAGGAAAACTGTCAAGTGCAAGAAAGCAACAGACGCTAATGGTCAACCAAGACAGGCCAGAGCCGGGCAAGTACTCAGGAGCCAAAGATTATCCAGAAGTCAGGAGTTTTCCTCTCAGAAATGAGGATACACAATGAGCCTTTAAAAAGCAGATAACCTTAGTTCTCCTGCTGGTTATCTGTTAATATACATCATTCCTGACACTACTTTCAGCTTAATTTAATTCTTCTGGATCATTTCGGATCTCTCTGTACTTATTTACTTTAGTACTTCATAGCAGATTTGAACACTTGGTTTTATGTGTTAAATATAGCTCATTTTATCCTATACATACTTAAATTATAAGATATTTAAGGCAAGGGTTAATTTTACACACACACACACACACACACACACACACACACACACACACACACCTTCTACTCTCCAAAATGTGTGTAACTGCTTTGTGTTCAGTGGATGTTGTATAGATTGCATTGGTAGAAAGCATTAATGTAATTTAAACGCAAATGAAGTGAATCCACAATTAAAATGATCGTTAGTCCTGGGATTCTGTTGACAGGCCTACTTCTTTTTTTTTTTTCTGTCAATAAATTTTATTTTTTAAATTTTTATTTATTGTTGTCAGTGTTAAAGATATTCCCCATTCTCCCCCCCCCCCCCCGAAACCCCCACCCCTCCCCAGGCCTTTCCTACACTATTGTCTGTGTCCAGGGGCTATGCATATATGCATATATGTTCTTTGGTTAATCTCTTCCCTTTCCAACCCCTCCCCGCTGACATGACAGGCCTACTTCTTTTGATCTTTCAGATGAAACAGAGTAACTGGCATTCTGCTAGTCATGGAATGAAGTCTGATAAATTGGCGTGTTATGTAGACAGGGGTGTTCTCCTCAGTTTCTAGCAAGGACAATTAACACAACTACATATATTCTTAGAGTCCAAAAGGAATCATGCTGTGGAGAGATAAGTATAGCTTTCAGTGAAAATATGAGAAGTTGATGTTTCTGCTGTAATTTTTCAGTGAGCTAATAATTCCCAGATATAAATTGTACCTTTTCTATATGGTGAAATTTTCGGGGGTAGCAAATATTCATTGAGATTTAGTTTTTTTCAAGTTTATGTTTGAGATTGACTTAATTATAGGAGCATAAGTTCGACTGTAAGAAAATTTCAGACTTTAGTTGATACTTGAATGGATTCTTAATTTTAAACGTACACATTGCTATAGTTGAAGATTTGAGTCAGATTCAACTTTAATGGCATTATGAAAATACAAGCAAATGTTAATGAGAGATCCAAGTAGTTAGCCAGGATATGAGGGGGGGAGGCGAAGGGAGAGAGAGAAAGAGAAACATTCATGTGATAGAGGAACGTCAATTGAGGATTGAACCTGCAGCCTAGCATGTCCCCTGACTAGAGATCAGACCCGAAACCTTTTGGTATACCGGACAATGCTCCAACCAACTGAGCTACCTGGCCAGGGCTTGACTAATTAAAAAAAAAAAGTGCTAACTAGATTGAAAGAGAAAAATATACAGTTGTCCATACTGTATTATATATCTTCCTTACGAATATTTCTTTTCCAGCCGGTCAGGATTCAAAGTTTCAACTCCTCTATGATGTTCTGGAGTTTTCTTTAGTATTTAACATGTGTTAAATAAAATTTTTAGTAATTTTTAAATAAAGACAACTAAAAAATTTGTAAAAATTACCACAAAATGGAATCAGCTTGATTTTTAATTCATTTCCAAAACCAACTTAATTAATTTGTGGAAAACCTTATTTTCAGCACAGTATAATTTATGAATCTAGTCATTTAAAATAATAACCCAGCATGCTAAGCATTATGCTTTATCTTTCAATAATTGTTTTCAAAAACAAGGTCCAGATACTTTGATTCTTAATGTTCCAGGGCATATTTGTTGAGCACCTACTGTGTGCCAATCGCTGTTCTAGACTGAGGGGATGTATATATAAGAATAAAAATCCCTGCCTTCATGGAGCTCAGACTCTAAACCAGGATACTCAAGACAAAAGAATAAAATATATGATATGTTAGCTGGCGTAACTGGCAAGAAGAATGAAGGAAACAGAGACAGGAAATAAAAACCTGTGTATCTTTCGACATTTTATGGTATGAAAAAGCAGGAATTCACTCCTTTCAGTCATGCTTCTTTATCTGAGTATCTAAAGATATTTGAAAATAATGTTTATTTTTTTACTTTAACTCTTAACAGGCAGTATCCAAGAGGAAGCAGGTCTCTTGTTTAACTCTCCAGTATAATTATAATTTATAAATGAAATTAAACCCAGGTGAACATTGCTAATAAAGTTAATGGAACAGGTTAGCAAAAGCTTGGTGTCTAAGATGTAAAGTTTTCGCCGGTTAATTATTTAGCTGTCATTTTTCAATACACTGGCTTCAACGTAATAGTCCTAAATTTTTTGGAGATGCCACCTGAAAATCCACTACCCTGTTCTGTTACATGTTTGGACCATTGAGGAACTTATTTTGTGGAGTGTTTGCCAGTAGGGTTCTGGTCAGAGTAGCTTTGTGTCTAGTGGGCACTGTGGCCAGGTGGTCACCAGCATTGGTGGCACCTGCTGAGAAGCTTCTGCTGGAAATGGAATGTCCTTTAGCTTCAGTGGACTGGGGCACCTGACCAGGCTGGTGGGGGTTGGAGATCCGAATGCTCTGCAGCCTCTAAAGCCAGTTTTGTAACTGTCACCTTAGGTAATCCCAGGTTGAGCCAAAAGCTAAGGTATGAAGCCCTCTCCTATGGTCTTTCCCCGAGAGGGGACAGGAAGGGTAAGCACAGCTCCTGGCAGCCCCTCCTTGTCCCTCTGGTATTGTCTCCCTAATGTCCCTGTAGAAGTGACTCTCTTGAGAAGTGTGGACAGCTGGCTGCAGCCCCTTTGTGGCCTCTAAAGTGTTTTTGGGAGCCACTGCCAGACTGTGGGGGAGGGGAAAGGTCACTTCAGGACTGTGGAAAATATTCCCTTTCCCCTCCGCATCCTGAGGCCTTCCTGTTCATGGAGTTCAGGAGCTGGGATTCTGGGCTGAAGTTTTGTTCAGGGTTGGTTCGTTCTAGAAATGATATTTTTAAAGCAGCCTTTTGTGGACCTCATTCTTTAGTTCACTAAATGTGCGGCACAAAGGAGAGGAAATAGATTTATTACTATCGTCATTACCAGCTTCAGAATAGAAATTGGTGAATAATTATGCTTATATTAGATGTTAAAAAAAGTATAACCAAAGGGAAGGGATTTCGCTGCCTGTATTTTTTGATAAGGTTCTGTGCTTTCCCCTTCCGTTTCTCTTTAAAGACCATTCTATGGCTAATACATCATAAAAGTTAAAAGGAAGTCCAAACACAATTACCACAGAAAGTTGAAATCTTTTCCATTCACTTCTTTGTGCTATTTGTGACATGTCTGCCTGATTGTTTCAAAGTTAAAAAAAAAAAAAGCTGGTATTCTTATCTCTGCTTTATCAGTGGCACTGGTTTTGAGAGTGTGGTTGGGACAAAATCAGCCCTAATGCCAACAGCCACTGTGCTACCTTAACCACAGGACTGGGTACAGAATATAGTCAGTGAACCTTAAGGGTAAGTAGATTTGTCTAGTGAAATAATCTCAGAGGCAGTGTCGAGGAGGGAAGTCAGATGTAGAGCTTCCCTTTAATTCTGTAACACATGTTCAGTGCCATCAGTAGCTCTCACTTAGGGGCTTTGAGATTTTCTGCTTCACTCTGCTCAGGATCTCAGCACTCAGCCAGGTCATCAGTCCCAAAGCCCCAGGAGCGCTGATGGTGCTCATTAATCACGAGCACAGTGACTGCGATGGGGTCATCGCTGGGAAGCTTGGCTGGGTTTAGAAGCTGGTCTGAGATAACATCTGGACATTTCAGAGGGTCATGAAAGGAAATGGGGTCAAGGGTTAACACAGCTGAGTTCTCTGTGACACAGAGCCAACCGAGCAGCTTTTGGGGATCTCTGCCACCTTTTACTCTTGAGAAATGTAGTTAGTTCCTGCTGCTCAGCCCCTTCTCAGGCTCTCTGGTCCAGTCCCTCCCTTCACCCTTCACTTTCAGGATCCGTCAGCAGAGACACTTTTCCTGGACTGCTGGGGAGCTTAGAGTAAGGATTTTAGGCTGTGATAATGTCTGAGGGATGGATGCTCCCATAATAATAAAGATTAGGACCAATATTTGTAACAAGGAGAGGTAGATTTTAACTGCTTTTATTAAACTTATTTCCTGGGATGATTAGAATAATCATTTGAGCCAATTGGTTTATAGTTACCCCCTTAGTCGATTTTCTGCATAGGAAGGTTTATTAATGTTTTATGATTATTGCATAATTTATAACAATACTTACCAGACACAAGAACCTTCCTTAATAAATCAAGATTGGTCTGAACTAGAGACTGAGCCTTCAGGAAAAGCTTGAAAACATCCCCAACAGTTTGTCTGAAGGTCAGCAGGTTCCCTTTGCTACCCATGTGAACACTTAAAGGGTCTTCTTTCTGTTCACTTTTGGTCCTGGGTGCACAGAGGTGAAGTGGGTTGCTCCAGACAAAAGGAACAGAGTCAGAGACTCTTTTGTCCATCACCTGAGCCTGACTCCAGTCTTAATACCCTATAACACAAGCCTCTGTAGCTCGATTTATTCCCAGCACTTTAAATACTTCTTCCCCTTGATTGTTTATACTGGTGATATTATTAGTTTAGAGATTCAGGAAGTATGAAAAAATGACAGAAATCAGTTATCTCGTTCATTCTGGGAAACCACAGAGCAAAGTGGTTTTGTTGACTAACTTGATGTTTGAGTAACAGTTGCTGAGAGTGAAGTTAAAATCTGTTGTTAGGAGTCGTAGTCTCTAAATTTTGTGTAAAACAGGATAAGGTCCAGATACAATTTAGTCTTCAAACTGCCACACCAAACTGAAAACAAAAAGGAATAAAAAACCCCAAGCCCCCAAATGAGAGCCATTCCTACTCATATGAAGAAGTGCTATAAATGATCATCAGCCCCTCAGCGACGTGGGATTAATTATCCTGGCAAAATAACAATACCCCTAATCTATTTTCACCCTTCTATGTCTGATGGAATCAATTTACAAATAAAGGCTGACTTTTTACTTTGAATTTTCAGCCACACCAACCTCCTACAGAGATTGGGCCGGGCTGCCAGTTTGGGAAAATACACCAAAGACACTTGGAGTTAAAGAGTTCTCACACTAGTAGCGACAAACTCATATTTTCTTAATCAAGGGGTAATCCCACTTTTGACTTCAGAGTAAGAAATGTGAAATAAATGAGACGAAAATCATCATTCTCTTCTTCTGAGATTGTGATGCAATTGATGTCATCCATGAGGCTACTCAGAACCTTCTAGACTAGAGCCTGGAAGATCAGAACAGAGTCTGGTGGCGCAGGGCTCCTTTCCTCCACCTGCTGACCCAGGGCCTAGGCTATCTGAAGCTATTAAGCAAATACATTCTTATACTAATTTACTTAATGCAAACAGATTCTCTTCCATCTATCATTCAAGTGATAGAGTGAAGGCCTGTGATGTTTAAGTAGACTATACTTTTGATGGGAATTGTTAAGAAGACTGTCTCATTCTTTGGTTTTGCTTTTGTGGAACAGTGATTAAAATGGTCAGACTTAAGGGTTGGTGTAGAGGAAGAGTGGTGGGTGATCATGGTGGCCTGGGGTCAAATGGTGGGGGATAGCCTTGAATGCCAGAAGAAGAGGCTTAGAACTATCAGTAGACATTGGAGAGCTAGGGGACGTTGTTGAGCCAGGGAGTCACAGAACTGAGCCTTGATTCAGGGGGACTGGCTTTAGATAGGCAATCGATTGTAAAAATGGCTCTATTGGGCACAGGTGGCTGGAAGAGACCAACAACCCATTGAGCCCAAGAGATGATGGAAAGACTTCGTCAGTGGGGAATATGATGATGGCCTCACTCCAGACCAATTTAATTAGAATCTCAGGATAAGGGGAAAGGGGGTGGAAACTCAGGAATCAATATTTTTATAAAGCTCTCTAGCTCATTCTAATGTTAGGTAGAGTTGAGAAATACAGGGAAATAAATGAAATGGCATTAACATACATATCGATCAAGGATCGAGATAATGTTTCTCCAGTATGCCCCTAAAAATTTGATCAGTGTGGTTTAAATGGTGTGCCTGTTTCCTTGAAAAGTGAGAGAGCTCTGAGATGACAAAGAGGAAAACAGAACAACTTGAGAACTGGAGAGCATTTACGAAGTAGTTCAAAAATCACCAGCAGAAAGAAAGACATTACTGAGTTGATCAAAATGACTCGAAATAAGGCAGAGTGACCACGGTCATGGCCAGAACAGTCATTCTCTGCAGTTAAATGTGCTTAGGGATTTTCTGATGCTTCCCTTTCATACTTTACTCTAGTTCTCCAGATACACAAATCTCTAAGAAAATAAGAACTTCTTTTTTTTTTTTTTAAGTACTATGTTGTGGGAGAAGTACAGTGAGATTCGACTTCTAGACCTTCCATTGCTTGCGAGGAAAATGGGGAAAGTAACTGATATATGTCAAGTAGCTCCCATATGATGGGTATTTATTATATTACATTATCATGAGCCTGCACAACAGTCCTGTGATACTGGGATTAACCTCCCAATTTTATAGGAAATGAAAGGAGGCTCAGAGGGGTTCACTGGTTTGCGAGAGCGCACACCTACTTGCTCTCTGACTGCCAGCCTCATCCTCCTGAGATCTTACTGTCAGTAAATGACAACTTAATCTTTTCTTGCATCCCTCACCTAATACTGGCAAATCCTTTTAGTACTATCTTAAAAAAAATCTAGACTTTAATGGCTTTTTACCATCTCTGTCTACTACTGTTGCTCTGATCCAGCAGCTTCCCACTTGGCTTCTTGCATCCCTATAACCAGGGATTTATACAGTAGCTGGAGTGATTCTGTAAGAACATGTCAGGTCATTTCACTTCTGTGCTCTAAACTCTCCAAATACTTCTCTTATCCTTTAGAGCAAAAGCCAAAGTTGTTCTAGTGGCCTGTGAGACCTTATGACCTCCCCACACCCTCTTTTAATCAGTCTTCTCTGCTGATCCTGCAACATGCAGGGCTCACTTCTACCTCAGGGCCTTTGCACTGTTGTTCCCTTTGCTTTGGAGCACTGTCCTTCTAGATACCTTGATAGCCAGCTCCTTTGCTTCCTTTAGGTCTCAGTGAGGCCTTCCTTGACCACCATATTCCAAAACTGCAACTCTTGTTAGTCTAACACTCCCCATTCACCTTTCCTGCTTTAATTTCTCTAAAGCACTTGCTAACATACTAAATAACCTTAATTATTTTCTTTGTTTATGTCTGCTGCTTCTCACACTAGAAAGTGAGCTTGTTAGGAAAGGGAAGGCATTCTTGACTATTAGTTTATTGCTCTTTGCTCAACCCCTAAAATGATGCCTAAGAACATAGTAGGTGCTCATAAATGTTTTGGAATGAATTGGTGTGAGCCATACTCAATACCATATTAAGGTATAGAAATATATTTTTTAAATCCTTTGTTGAGAAAAATTCTTGAAACATTTACCATATATTGAAAAGGTGTTGAAGGTCTAGTAATGAGCTACAAACTTGAGTCAGATTTATAAATGTTAAGAGTTTAACAAAGTAAATAATATTGATAATAAAATGAATGATGATGATAAAGGATACCCTGACAAAATTAACCTATAAAACCAAAGGGTCAGTAAACATTGAAGAAGAAGCTAAAGGTAAACGAAATTAGCTAGGAGACTGCATTTATAAGGAGATGTCATTCAGTGGTTATCCAACAATACTTTTCAAAAGTAATGAGAAATGTTGGTAGTATAAAAGATATTGTTAAAGTTTCGATTTAATTTAGGTAGAAAGAAGTCAACTAATTGTTTTCCATGTATCTGAGCAAAGCAATAAGACAGTGGTGATTAGTGGAAAGTACTTTTGGTGTGGGAAAGGAAGTATGCTACTTTGGGAAATAAGGATGTTGTAGAAATTAATATTTTAAAGTCTTTAGAAGATTCCCATAGGGGAGTGATGTATTTCCTAAAGTTCTTTGTTGTGATGAGATATGCAAGGTTATTTTCTAAGTGCCAGTTTGTGAATGTAAGTATCTGTATACCGAGGGAGATTTGAAATGCAAGGAAGCTACTAAGTTTGGTGGCAGGTTCTTAAAGGTTCTCTTTTGCTTTTGTCTCATCCCTCATGTCTAAAGGCATAATTAAAATTCACTGTTGTGAGAGGCTCAAGATGCCTTTGCTGTTGGCTGTAATAGCAATAGTTTGATTTCCAGCTGCAGTAATTCCTGTAATAAAGTCCATTGATGATCTCCGCAGAACTTAAGCTATTACTATTACTGTTCTTTTTTTTTAATCCTCACCTGAGGATATTTTTTCCATTGCTTTTCAGAGAGAGTGGAAGGGGGAGAGAGAGAAACATTGATGTGAGAGAGACACATTGATTGGTTGCTTCCTGCACACGCCCCGACCGGGACTGGGGATCAAGCCTGCAACCAAGGTACGTGCCCTTGGCCGGAATCAAACCGGAGACCTCTGCAATTACCCTACCCCCCCCCCTTGTTTTACAATTACCTTTACATAAATAAAATTTAATTCAAACATATTGCTCCAGTTAAGGTCTTGAGTCCTAAGGTTGTGTCTTTTACTTACAGGACATTCCGCTGTATGTCTCACTTTCGCCTTCAACTCATCATTTCCCTCTAGAAGATTCTCATCCTCTCTCTCTCTCCCTACCTCCTTTCTGAAATTGGCATTCTCCCATCTCCCTGGACCAGAAGGTTCGGTGTCATCTTTGTCCCCTTACCTTTCATCCCTGCCTAACCAGTCTCGATGCCCTACTGATACCCCTTCCTAAATGTCCCCAGGCCTCTGCTGCTTATTCTATGAATTCAACTCCCTTTCTCCGGGACAGATGTAACAATGAGAGAGTAGCTAGAGGGATAGCCATCCAGCCAGCATGCCCAGATTCACCTTCCTAAAATAATCTTTTCACCTTTTTATTTCTTTTGTCATAGATTTCACCTTCTTGAATCTCATGCATCCTAATATCTCAACTTGATATTCTAGAGCCTTTATAAAAAAGTATTTACCATATTTGTCCAAACTTTCTTGCTTTACCCCTAAGAACTCCTCTTGTATGGTTAGCTTGGTTCTCAAGTAATCCAAATAATTATGTTGCTGACCTACCTTTCTGCTTCTGCTTATACTATTCTTTCTGCTGGGGCAACTTTCTCTTATCCTTGAGAATCTATATTCCACTTGACTTTCAAGACCAAATTTGAACACATCTTTTTGTAATGACATCTCCTACTCTATCCCCTATCATCTCCTATATGTTTTATTACTCACTACACAAATTTCATCACTTCAGTATTGCTTGTCTTGCATCGCCATTTATATGGTGTTTCTAATAATTGTTTGCATGGATATCAATCACAGTTAACAAAGCATTATCATATTTGTGCCTGATAATAAAGCAAGTCAGACATTTTACAGTTGGGAAGTCTAATAGTAGGAAGAGTCTTGGAACACATGGGTAGTGAGATTAAAGATGAAATGGAAGTAGAACCTAAGCATTGACACCAGTGTTTTTTTTCCAGTTGTTCCAGCTTCCAAGGTACTTTCACTTATTGTAACATTTTACACATGTTTTCTTTATATTTTTCATAGAAGCTAGCATGTCCCTCTTGCATAGTAGGTGTTAAGTATCTTGTTGGCTGATTGTAATATATATTATAAGTAATCAAGACAATGTTCTCCGAATTATAAAACTGTACTTACATTTACACTTCTGCAACTTATATTGACAATTGGAGAAAGGTGAATTATTACTAAATTTTGCTTTGATGTGCTCTGATAAACAGCTTTCTTAAAATGAATTATAGGAACCTCATGTTTGAAAGCTCCTTTCTCTGTGTTGCTTTTGTGGTATTACTGTGGGATTAAACTGATGAAATATAATTTTGCTGGCATCTTGTTTAAGAAGAACAATGTGATTGTTAGACTGAAAAAGTAAAAATAAATGAAACTGTAGAGTTTTTAAAGCATTCTAATAGTTTTATGAGCATTTTATGTCATATTCTAAAAATATATTTGAGCAGATATATATTATCTCTTTCTATGTATAAATATCTAAAATCAGTAATTTAATACATATTAAACATGCCATGAGATAGTTAGCTAATATCCTATTGAGAAATATTCTACTTTATTAAGTTTTGGAATTAGTTTTTCTATATAAGGAATAACAAAAAGATGAATGAAAGGGAGTTATTTTTATTTATTTTTGTAGATTAAAATAATATTGTTAGCCAAGTATGAAGGTGAGAAAATGTTCCTACCATTAATCATGCAAATTCTGAGAATTCCTTTGGGACTGATTATACAAAACTAATACAAAGAAGTTACTCAGCTTTTACTGCAAGTGAATGGTTATGACAGGTTTCCTAACCTAGAGATAATATAATGATGTCATTTAAAAAATAATTGTGCTTCAAATCTATTTATTGCTTAGGTCTCTTTCAATTTTACACTCTTAACCACAAAAGGAGATAAATAATTGGATATTAAATTAGTCATAAAAATAGATACAAAAATGGACAGTTTTTGTGTTCACGTTTGATC
Source organism: Miniopterus natalensis (assembly GCF_054644295.1). Lineage (NCBI taxonomy): Eukaryota > Metazoa > Chordata > Mammalia > Chiroptera > Miniopteridae > Miniopterus > Miniopterus natalensis. Next base: position 24,943,802 of record NC_142096.1, read on the forward strand.
TGGTTGTATCAGAACCAGCTCCCTCTTCTTCCCTCCTGTGCCTTTCTCCTACACTCGGGCGGGGGCCCTTGAGCCTCTTTCTGGATCTCTCTGAACTGGTTTCTGCTTTTATTCTTGCAACCCTTCCTGCACTGCTAAGAAATTAAATTTCCTAGTGAATGTATGGTCATGGCTTTTACTTTATCCCTCCCTTTATGCCATCAGATTATGTGACACCATCAAACATGTGTAATGGCTCACCACGGTCCATTGAAAAGCAATCCAAACTCACAGTTTTCTCTGGTCAGGTTTTTCCAGTCTTTTTGACTATTACAAACACATGAATCAATGGATCTGATTCATATTACCTATGCGTAGCCTGTGCTTTTCTGTCTCTATGTTTTACTCGTGTTTTTCTCCAAGGATCTGCAAGCAGAAACTGCCTTTTTCACGTTTTTACTCTCTTTAATTAGTGCTAGTCCTGTAGTGAACCTGGGAAATGACTAAATGAACAATGCACTTAAAGTAAAGCAAATAAATGTTAGTATATATCCTTTATAATCAATTACATTTCCAAGTGTATAGTAGTCTCTTAAGAAACTGAATATAGGAGAAAATGAGAGCAATGGAATTGAGCAAATACTTGGATGGATATTATGAATAGTGTGGCAGGGAAGCAGTGCCTATGCTCACCTTTTTGCATGTGATTGTATCTTTTTAACACATCTTATATCATCTAGCATACTTAGTATTTATTAGGAATTCAGTGACTAGTCTTAGGTTACATGCATGATTTTTTTCTTATATATATTTTTAAGCTTTTGACTAAATAGTAATTTAATCAAAACACTATTGCAGCTTGTTTCTGTGGTTCTATCTTGTGAGCACCCTTTCTTTGATTCTGGGCTGGCCTTGGAAATTGCTGTTGACCAATGATCCCCAAAGCTGGGTCATAAGAAGCTTTGCAGCTTCTGTCCGGGTCTCTTGGGAGGAGATTTGCTTTTGGGATGCTCCCTTTTGAAGCCACTAACCAGGTAGGAAGGTAGGAAGGGTGATTATTCTGAGATTACCATACTATGAGAAGCCTGAGCCATATGGGGAGGCCCTGAAGTATGAAATATCTGGGGGTTGGGGAGAGAGAGAGAGACAGACACAGGCCAAGGTTCACCAAGATGTAAAATAAAGGGTTAAGTCACCGAGTTTTGGCATACTTAGTTGTGTAGCAATAGATAACTGAAACATGACATACAGAAACTTGTAAATCATCAACAAATTTCACAAACTGAATACAACTGTGTCACTTGTACCAGAATCCAGAAACAGAATATTGCCAGCCCTGGGAGCTGTTTCATCTCCTTCCAGGATGCCCTTCTCCGTGAGCGACAACCCCTCTGCCACCCAGCACCCTAGATTAGTTTTGCTGGTTTTGAATTTTATGTAAATGAAATATATCCATTATATACTATTTTGTGTCTTGTATCTTTCCCTTATCATTATATATGTGTGATTTATCTGTAGTTGTAGTTTAAATCTTCTCATTGCTGTAGAGTATCCCGCTCTCTGCATGAATCGCAATATATCCATTCTACTGTTGATGGACATTGGGGTGGTTTCCCACTGTTGACTATTATGGACGGTCCTGCTATTAACAGTCTTAGATATGGCTTTGGTAAATGTATGTACACCTTTGTTTTGGGTGGTTTTTGAATTGTTTTATGGTTGTTTTGTACTTATTAGTGTGAGCTCTGTAAGTAGTCCCTATGCCAGTTGAGAGTACAGTGGCTAGGTTTTATGTTTTTTCTTTCTCATCACGATGCCTTGCTAGCAGAGTTCAAAAGAGCTGTTATTTTAGTTGTAAGTATATGTTGATTGGTCTTTTAGAACTTTTAAAGCACAAATTCTTGACTTCTCCAAAAACAGTTCTAAATTAATCATAGAGTTTACACTCCAGTCTTTAAGTGAAAAAAAGAAGGAAATATCCTTTTAATTAGCCATTTCAGTTGAATTAATAACAGCTTATTGGAAAATATTTCATTTACCCAGGGCTATTGTTTGTTGCTTTGCAAATAGCGTGAGAAAGAAAATCGCTTTGTTTCTTATAATGATAAAAGAAAGGATACTAATGAACAACGAAGGTTTCTGTGTACTGTTAGCATACCTAAGGGTTTTAAGCTTCAGTGAATCACTTGTTAGGAAAGCACTAATAAATTATATTGTTGTGTGTAACTTGAAAATAGTCTTAGAGTACATATTCTCTGTTTTGATGTGCTGTGTGTTTAGAGCTGTATCATAACATTTACTGTAATATAAATTAATGGGTACTAAATTTATAATATTTTTTTCTTCACATCTAATCAACTCCAGAAATTTCCTGGTTCTTTGCTGTAACATTTGAATTATCTACTTAAAGAGTTGCAATGATAAAACTATTTCAATATAAATTAATGGATACTAAAATTATATACATATATATATATGTTCACATCTAATCAGCTCCAGAAATTTCTTGGTTCTTTGCTGTAACATTTGGATTATTTACTTAAACAATTGCAATGATAAAACTATTTCAATATAAATTAATGGATACTAAAATTATAACATTTTTTTCTTCACATCTAATCAACTCCAGAAATTTCCTGGTTCTTTGTTGTAACATTTGGATTATTTACTTAAACAATTGCAATGATAAAACTATTTCAAATAAGCTAGGTCTGATTATTTTCAACCCTAGCACATTTATTCAAATTCCATATGGAAGAGTTTAACTCTAATATGCCAGAATTTTTTTTCTTTTTTCTTTTTTGGTAAAGTATAGCTTTTGGACAAAAAAGTGAGTGGCATAGATATTTAAATTAATGTCAGATGGTTTTAGAGCTTGTGTGGTTGCAAACTCTGAAGAATCTGGATATATAAAAAGATTAAAGAATCTTTTTAACTACCACACTTAAAATATATGTATTTACAAACAAATCCATGCATTGTATATCTTGGTTTATTCTTCTTCCTTTAATTGCTAGTATGTTTTCTTGCATCTTCCCATTCATTTATTTATTCAGCAAAGATTTTTTTGAGTGTTTTCTGTGGGGCAGATACTACTCTGGGTCCTTCTATTTTCATAGATGTGAAATACCTGGTATTTGCAATATGATATCTAATAGATGCATGAACAAGGTGTATCAGAGCAACTCATTCTGCCTAGGGGGGTGTGGGGAGTTTTAGAGAGCAGGTAAACTTGGGACTGAGACGTAAGGGACATATAGGAATTTGAACAAAGAAATGGAAGGAGAGATGTATGCAAAGAGAGTGGGGTGATCCAAAGCTGAGCTGAGAAAGGTCTGGCATGTTCAGGAAAATGCGGTAAGTTCCACTTGTTAGAGCTCAAAGCACTGGGGACTGAGGAGGAGAGAAGAAAAGTCCATGTTCTAAGACCAAGGTAAGTTACTGTTCCCACTGCCACAAACGAAGAGCCCAGCCTCCCCCCAGGTGTCTTTCCTCTTTTAACTTGGAATATGGTAGTAATCTGGGAACTTAAAACCCTTTCTGGAATTGGCAGGAATTGAAGGAAAGGTAAGCTTTTGATTGGCAAAGAGAACAGGATCGGGTGTTCCAACAAACAAACAAACAAAATAATGTGAAGAAGTGGAAGAATATTCTCAGAACAATAAGTAGATCAGCTGGCCATTCCTAAAATAGGGATGCTACAGATTAAATGGGCCCAGCATTTGGAGGGAAACCTCCATTAGAATACTACAGATACTGACCCTGGTTTTCTTTATTTGTCTCTATTTACTGATCTGGGTGAAATCACAGAGGGCAGCTGGATAGAATAGATGCTAATGTGGTTGATAACAGAGGCAAGCAACAGAAATGATTTTTGATAGGAAGATAGAATTGCCTAAAAATGGGAAAGTAAAATTTAAACAAATACCGAAAAGAACAGTATTATGAGACTGTTAAGGAAGCAGATGTCTTATCAGGAACATCTGGATAAAGGAGGAAGCGTCGACCTGTCCTCCACCCATTTAGTCTGGATGCCATATATTAAGAAATAATTGCAGAGAAAGGAATAGCTGGGAAGGTAAACAGGGCAGTGAAAGGTCTGGGAACAATGTTGCAGGTAATGAAACTGAGGCTAGAAACCCTCTATTTGAATGAAGGAGACAAGACAGTTGTTAAAAGCAAGAACTGTCTGGAGGGAAGATAGCAACCACTAAATGAATTCCAGGTAGCAGATTTAGTTCTAATATGAGACAGTCTTTCTAATGGTTTTCATTGTGAGTAGGGAAGTAAACAACGCTGTAATAAATACAGTACCTCCCTGAAGACTGGGAATGTTCTAGCTGTAAATGAGCACCAACCTGTCAGCAGCGCTGTGAACGCGGGAGTTTTACCTAATGACTGTCAGTGCCACTGGAAGATGTCTGAGAGTGTAAAATATGACACGCTTGATATCCTTAAGATGTGTGGGAACCAGATGGCCTCAGCTGAATGCATTTAGGGGCCCTGAAGCCAGAGAACCCTGGGCATAAGGTAGGGCTCTGTGCTGAGAAGTTTAATCTGAGGTTTGACTGGTGGGAAATGACTTAGTTGTAAAATTGAGATGCAGTCAGTAATCACAGCCACCAGGAAATGAGTGCCTCTTAGTGCCCAATTCTCAGCTGGGTACTTTATATACACTATCCGACTTAATCATCATAACAGACTTGGGTGGTGGGGTTTTTTATTCACCTTTCCTTTTACCAGTGAAAAATTGGGGTTAAACTAATCGAGTCCAGCTCTGATATTTCCTAGCTGTGTCGCTTTGAGAGAGTGACATAATGTCTCCCTGCCTCAGTTCCACCATCTGAAAGCATGGATGTTGTGAGGTATGTCATGGGGGTTAAATGTGTCTGGTACAGGGCAGATGCTTAATAAAAGTTTACTGTTATACTCTAATTTTTATTATGGCCCCAAACTCATGCTGTTTGCACTGTGGCATTTTAATTTTCCCTCGGGTAGCAAAGGAATGGAAGCGAATATGACAATTAGCAAAAGAAATATTGAAAAGTATTAGAATCTTCATTCTTTACTGGGAAAATATTAAAAATATATGCATTCCATTTAGGAATTTGGTCAGGAGCTGATGATCACATGAGTGGACTTACATTTTTATGTATAAAAACAGCTTACGGTATTTTCCCCTCTATATTTTTTCTCACGCCTATGACCTCTCAAAGCCATTCTAAAATGCTACCTATTTTATAAACTTTTTCTGATCTACAAAATGGGATGGGAGTATGTCTTTCTTTAACCCCATAGAATGTTCTTATTTGCTTATTTCCTGCCATAAATAGTAGTTATTTATGTACTTGTCTCATCTTTTCCAAAGGACCTCACGCTCAGTTTTGGCCTGGCCTTTGTCATCGTCTATGTGGTATTTCTTGGAACACCTCAGTTTTGGTATGCAGATACTCAAGTCTTTATTTGAATTGAGCCACATTTTTAAGCTTTAATTTTTATTTCTTTTACCTGATCCCTTTAAATAATACTGAAAAGCATCTTCAGAACATTTACTTTATATAAACCACAGTGGTTTTTTAAAGCAGATAGGCTAATTCTGAAAATTTTGTTTGTGTTCTTCAAAAACAAACATTTTTTTAATGAAAACAGACTCTGAATCTTTAGTGTCCGAATACTGAAAATTGTCAATCAATGGTGAAGGAAACAAACCTTGTATCACTCTTACCTTACCCCAAAGGACTTCCTATGAGACAATATTGAATGCTTCTTTTAACTGACCCAACTCCAGGGACACATGGGTGCAGAGTCTCCCCTGCATTGCCCAGCCAGGCTGACTCAGTGATGCCTGAATGTACAACTGCTTTGCAGTATCTGCCATCTGTCCATCCTCACTGTCACTTAGTTTGTATTCTAAAATTCTCATACCTGAGTTATTATAATAGCTTCCTAATTTGAGATTCCTGCCTTCATTATTGACTCAAATAAGTCCCCACCCTCCATGAGAGTGAACTTTCTGTGCAGAGAGGTGACTGTGCTCATTCGCCTACGTCCACGGGAGTTCCATGGACTTAAGCCGGTCTAGGGCACCTTCCCAGGTTACTCCCCTCGGGAATTTCCAACAGCACCCTCTCCTGCGTTCTCCATTCTGCCAGAAATACAAGTTAGTTTTTTCATTTGTTTACTCTTGGATTACCCATTAAATATTATTGTGTGCCTTGTAAGTAGTTATTAGGGATGTGGGCTCTGGATCCATATGGTTCAGATCAAAGCTTTGTGATCATAGAAGTGCCCCATGTCATAGATCGTTGTGCATGTTGAGTTAACACAGTGCCTGGCACATATTAGGTGCACATCGTTTTCACTCTGTTCAGTCCTGGCCTGGGAGTTTGTATCATCACAATGCCTGTGTTCCTGCTTTTCTTCCTGTTCTCGAATGCTCTTCTCTGTCACCCTGAAGAATTTCTCTCCATTCTTTAGAACCCTCCTAAGGTACCAGCTTCTTAGTACAGCCTTTCTGTGTTACCCTTTCCATCCTCAGAAAGACCTCATCACTCCATCTTCTGTTCTACTTCTGAACCTTGAAAATAAATTTATACGCAACGCACTTTAATTAAAGTATTTTTGTACATATCAGTGTTCCCTACTGGATCACAAACTCATGAGAACAAAGACTATGATTTATTTGTTATTGATTCCTTAGAAGCTAGCTCAGTGCCTGCCACATAGTATTTCACCAATAATTGTGGAACTGTATGTTTTGAATTGAACAGCAAAGCACTTCAAGACATAAAGTGGTGGTGGTGATATTGAATTTCAAGATGTTGGACTCAAACCCAGAGCACTTTGTCACTATGTCATGCATTTAATAGGGGAGCACATCTGTGTGTCTGTGTGTAGTTTGATTAGTACATGCCCAATCAAATAAAATAATGACTGCTAGTTGTTCATTTATTTAACTATTTTTGGTAGCTTATAAGAAGTCAATTTCTCTGACTTCCTATGTGGAAATGGAAGCCCACAGTTGTGGTGGTTCAGTGCCAAAGATGCGCTGCTGTTCGCCTGGAAGACTCCACGTCTGCTGGCTCGAGCTGTGCTTTAATAAACAGGAGCTCAGAGCACTTGATGATGGGAAATACAGCTGAGGACTCTTTCAAGTGCACAAGCTGATCGTGCTGAATGCTTTTCTGGGTCATGTTCATTTCATAAAAACAGTCAATTCCCAGCCTTCCCGGGAGAGGAAATGCTGAAGGTCCCCAGCTGCAGTGTGGCGTGAGGGGGAAACCAAGGACTGGGAGCGGGCGGGGCCCACCGCCTGTCCTCTCCTTGGTGCATAACTGGCAGGCACCGAGCCCAGTCACACAGGTCCCCGCACAACAGCTTTCAGGCTAAATTTGTGCTGCCGCTTAAATGCAGGAGTTTTGGGGTTTTTTTTTTCCCTTTTGTAGAGACCATGGTGTTCCAGGGACCAGAGCAACATGACATAGAAGCAGAAAAACACACCAAGTTCTTGCCAGTTGCTAGGCAGAGAAAACGCTTTTTTCTGGTTGAAGTATGCTTCCCATGTTGATTTCCTAATCATGACTTGTTTTCAAAGCCAAATACAATAGCTCCGTGAACACTCATCGGCATTTGGTCGGCTGTGCTGCCAAGCTAATTAACAGATTTCGATTTAGAGGGAGCAGAAAAACGGGGATGATTTTGGTAAAGAAGTAGCTTCGTGGGAAATTTGATTTTACTGTATATAAGGATGGTTATGTCTAAATTTTTGACACGATGTTATACATGCTAATTCTATTGGCCATGTGTGTTTCAATTTTAGCACGCGCAGTCTTTAGATTATACTTAATGTTGATGCCTACATATTTGCAATGGATATTGCCCAAGTTAACTTTTAAAGAATCTGATGAATTATTGAAGAGGTACTTCACTTTGGGTCCAGATGTCACGATTAGAGCAGGCACCTGTGTGATGATTTACGTGCGTTCCGATGAGGCTTCCTTTCCCTCACTGTCAGGGGCGGGAGCATAGCTATTTGATCTGGGACACCGATGCTCTCCCTGTTAAGCAGCACACCCTCTGAATCCTGAAATAGGAGGCAAAGAATCCCCAGAAGGCTGTTGAGTGTAAGAGGTTGAAAGGGAAGCAGGATGGAGGCTCTTCCCTGGATGGCTTTAAACACATTTGGAAGGGACAGGAGCAGGGAGGCTGCAGCGGCCCGTTTGAGAGTGGTGCCAGGGCAGGGCATTTGGGCATGGCTGGTCCTGGGGCCAGCCATTTATCTGTGGGCGGTGGAGCTGCTCCATCCGTGCAGGCAGCCAAGGGCACCCAGCGGAGATATCCAGAGTTGATGTCTCTTTAATTCTGTTATCAGGAGGGTGAGGTTTTCAGCTGAGTACACAGCTCTGCTTGGGGTTGCAGGAAGCTTTGCGAATAGGAAGACACATGTGGTGGTGGAAAGAGCTCAGGCCCCTGTCGCTTGGGAGATGGAAGTTCAAGGTTAATTTCACTTAGTTGGCAAAAGAGTACTGAGAGAAAAGTTCATTTTCATAATGTTTCTTTTGGCTGGAGGCAGGGGAAATGGGGAAAAGATTAACGTATTTTTCTAGGATCTCTTCTGGGCTAATCAGGTTATACTAATGAAAATGATCAGTGTGCAAGGCACAGTACAAAGTGCACTGTGAATGTAAACTCTTAGTTCTCATAACAGCCCCATGAGATGGGAAATTGAGGTACAGGGAGATTAGCAATTGCCCAGAATCACCCAACTAGTAAGTGGCTGAGCTGGGATTTGAACCAAAGAAGCCTTGTGATAGAGTCCCTGCTCTCAGCCAGTGTGCTCTGCGTACTGCCTGGGCCTTCAGGGAGGTTACATATTACAGCTAGATTGGTCTCTGAGCGCTCAGTAATACTTCCATGGCGCATTTTTCTCAAGGGTTTAAGTCATTGATTTACATTGTATCACTTCTATCATTCTTCAGGGCTTTGACTTTGTTTCCTTGGCACCAATGTGGTGGCAGAGACCTTATGAAGTTGTGGGACACAGTGCCCGCAACCTGGGGCAGAGAGTGGCAGGAAGGTGGGAAGCGTCGAGTGACCTATGAGACCCTTCTCAGCTCTTGTCAGAGGAATAGAGATAGTGTCTTGTGTCTGAGTTTAGAATTCACTGAAATCAAACTTAAAGATGATTAAAGAAATAAAATCATCCATTTTTGATGTGTTTATGTTTGTTTTCTATCATCAATATTTCTGTCTTTCTAGAACTATGTGAAGCCAGTCAACTCTCCCTAAAACTTAAGCTAGCAAGGCCTTTGGCTAAAGGGATCAACTCAGAGCACTGCCTGCATCTTAAAACTTGATGCTTTTACTTTGTACTGTCTGGGCACCTTGAGAATATTTATTATTCCCCTCCAGCTCGCTGTACTCTTGCAGGAATGCTGGGGTTATCTCTACATGCGGAGATATATGCATTGGGTGCAAAGTTTCAGTTACCGAGTGTGTCCAGAATGAAGTCACAGCCTGGCTCTGAGAGGCATCTGTAACTCCTCTGCAGGTACATTTTCAGGCTCATTTCCACCCCTCACCCCCACCCCCATCCATGCTTTCATCACATGCACTGGACTGATCACCTGTCTTCAAACAGACCTAGTAGCTTCTGCCCTGGGTCTGGCCTCACATGGTTCCCTTTGCTAGAAATGTCCTTTACCCTACATTCCCCTGCCTGCGGGAGCCCTTCTCTGTCTCTGAAACTCAGACTCCACCTCTTCTCAACAGCTGCCCGGGATCACTCCCTGCTCCCTGAATTTCAGGGTGTAGTCCCTTCCCTTCAATTCTAGCCCTCTCTCCTCAGCCTCCCTCACCTAGGTGTGGAATCAGGACCAGATATTGACCCTTTTAAAACACATTTTAGACAGTGTTTTCTAAGCAATTTTTAAGACACAGGTTTCTCCTTTAGTTTTCTAATATAGCATGTAATGGTTTAGGCATTCTTAAAACAGGGCAATATTTTGCAAGAAATATCATTGTTAATGGCAGTATAACCATAGGCTCTGAATAGCAGCACTTTGATTTAGAAGCTGTCAAATGCTTATTTTTCATAACCTCTCACAATGGTTCAGATTTCATTAGTTTGGGTTGCTCATCTGAACATAATAGGAACTGTCTTCTTGTTAGAGGAACCAAACAGTTCTTTTTAAGGTCTGGGGGGTCATAACTGGTACCTTAGAAAAACAGGGACAATGTAATTAATTATTCTTAAGGAAGAAGGTCCTTTGAACACATTTCAATGGTAAACTCTAAGGTTATGAACAAATTTCAGTGTTAACTTTAAAAAATAGTCTTTGAAGATTGTGAACTATTTATTTCAGAAGATGAACTGGAACTTATCTTTGGCTTAAGTTTATAAGCAGATTTCAAAATATTTTGATTTTTTTTTAATGGTGAGGAAACAATTATTAAAAATGGTTGTAGACTTGTAAGTATTTATAGATGGATGTTCGTCTAAGAATTCTGTGGTTGTTTTGTTTTTTTAAATAGTGATAATTTCTCAAATTAATGCCTTGCTTTGGCTATTTTTTCTGACTGTGCTTTGTACTTAATTAACTGTGTCCCCTTTCTAGATAATCACATCCATTTGGAGTCGTATGATGATTGAGGATAAAATTTGTTTATAGTTCTAGTTTCTTAGAAAGAATAGCATGGCTTGCAACTACTTTTTGAAATTTTAGACTATTACTTCATTACCTACTTGAGGACCTTATATAGCGCCAATCACCATGGGGATGCTCAAATACAAGATTAAATGCCAAACAAGCATTTTATCCAATAAAGTCTATTGACAATCTATTAAAAAAAACATATGGGCCAAAAGATTTGAGGAAATCTTCATGGAGAAAATGGGCTTTGATGTGTAGGTCCTGAAGGCTGGATTGAATTTAGCATATAATGGTTAATGAAGACACCTGCACACACTTGTGTGCAGGTGTCCTCATTAATAACACGTGATTGAAAGGAGAAGCAATTGGGGGTCACAGGATGACTTCAGAAGGATAAATGGCTGAGAGGTAATATTAAAATTGATAAATTAAGTTTTGTAGGAATGATGTATAGCAACTATATATAACTTTGAACTGATTATTGCTTATCTACTGTCATCTGGTCCTGGGTGATTCCATTGGTTAAAGCATGGCATCTATTGCAAGCCAGACCATGTTTTCTTTTTTTTTCCCTCGTTATCTTTATTGTTGAGAGTATTACAGGTGTCCCATTTTTCCCCCCAATTGACCCCCTCCACTTCGCTCCCACCCCCTCCCCAGGCCTTCGCCCTGTTATTGACTGTGTCCATGGGCTATGCATATATGCATATAACTTCTTTGGTTAATGTCTTCCCACCCTCCACCCCCCTTCCCTCTTTCCTCTGAAATATGATCGTCTGTTGCATGCGTCAGTGTCTCTGGATCTATTTAGTTCGTCAGATTCTTTTGTTCATTAGCTTCTTCTTAAAGAAGACCTTTCGACATTTCCTGTAGTGCTGGTCTGGTGGTGATGAACTCCTTTAGCTTTTTCTTATCTGTGAAGCTCTTTATCTGACCTTCAGTTCTAAATGATAGCTTTGCCGGGTAGAGCAATCTTGGTTGTAGTTCCATGTTTTTCATCACTTTAAATATTTCTTGCCACTCCCTTCCGGCCTGCAAGGTTTCAGTTGAGAAATCAGCTGACAGTCCTATGGGGGCTCCCTTGTAAGTAACTAACTGCTTTTCTCTTGCTGCTTTTAAGATTTTCTCTTTGTCTTTAACCTTTGGCATTTGAATTATGATGTGTTTTGCTGTGGGCCTCTTTGGGTTCCTCTTGTTTGGGACTCTATGCTTCTTGGACTTGTAAGTCTTTCTTTCCCCAGGTAAGGGAAGTTTTCTGTCATTATTTTTTCAAATAGGTTTTCAATTTCTTGATCTCTTTCTTTCCCTTCTGGCACTCCAATACTATGAATGTTGGGCCTCTTGAAGTTGTCCCAGAGGCTCCTTATACTATCTTCATATTTGTGGATTCTTTTTTCCTTTAGCTCTTCTGGTTGGGTGTTCTTTGTTTCCTCATGTTCCAAATTGCTGATTGGATTCTCAGCGTCCTCTACTCTACTGTTGATTCCCTGTAAATTATTCTTCATTTCAATTCCTGTAGCCTTTATTTCAATTTGGTACATTATTATGTTATCGATTTTTTTCACTTATTTCCCTAATAATATGCTTAAACACCCTTATAAACAAAATTCTGGACTCTGTTAGCTTGCTTGGATCTATTTCACTTAGTTCCTCTTCTAGAGATTTCTTCTGTTCTTTCCTTTGTGACATGTTTCTTTGCCTCCACATTTTGGCTGCTTCCAGGTGTTTGTTTCTATGTCTTAGGTAGAACTGCTATGTTTCCGAGAATTTGTAGGGTGGCTTTGTGTAGTAGGTGTCCTATAGGGTCCAGTGGCTCAGCCTCCCCAGTCACCTGAGCTGGGCCTTCTAGGTGCTCCCCTGTGTGGGCTGTGTGCACTGTCCTGTTGTAGCTGAGCCTTGGTTGCTGTTGGCATCACTGGGAGGAATTGACCCCCCCTCCCCGGGGGCCAATCAGCTGTGAAGACCAGCTGCTACTACAACCAGAGAGCTGCTGTGCTGGAGACACCCCTATGGAGCAGGATTTACTTCAGTGGGGCTTTGGCGTTCACCAAGTGCGCCCCTTGAGTGTCACTCAAGGACTTCTTGGGATGCTAATTTTAGATGTAGTCTTTAAAAGTTCCTAAAAGTTGAGCTCATTTCTCTGCGCTCTGACCTATAACAGATTTATATTCCTTCCACAGCTCCTCCAGGTAGGCAAGCAGCATACCTGGTCATTTCTCACTTGTGAAGGGCTCACCACTATCTGAAATTTATTTCATTCAGATTTTTTTGCATCATTAACACTGAAAAATTATGATTTTTGTCACTTATCCATCTTGTTCTGCTTGATAGAGTGGAAGCAGTGGTGTCTTACAACTTTGTACATGCCAAACGAAACATAGAATTTCTTTGTAAAGCTTTTAAAAATATTCACTTAAGATTCACGGACAAGAGATTAATTTTCTTCATATAACTGTCCCAGTGGCTCTTTGTTCTAATAGAGGCATTCAGTGTACTGTTTGCAATATATGAACTTACTGGAATATGTAAGCTTATTGGTAATATGTTTGTGATATGTGAATTTAAGAAATTGAGAATATTCTCAAATAGGTTTGTACCTCATCCAAATCCATTCTATTTAAAGTGTGTGTGGCACTTCCTAATTATAAGAAATTTGGAAAATGTCACTAATGCACCAACTGCATGTTGGAAAACAAAGTATGTTGAACCATTGGTTTGAGAAAAGTGGTAAATATTATAGTATGATAACTGTTTTTTATATGTTTTTAATGATTTCAGAAAGGGGAAGGGAGAGGGAGACAGATAGAAACATCATTGATGAGAGAGTATCATTGATCGGCTCCCTCCTGCACTCACCTTGCTGGGGATTGAGTCCGAAACCCAGGCATGTGCCCTGACTGGGAATCGAACCACAATCTCCTGGATCATAGGTTGATGCTCAACCGCTGAGCCACACCGGCTGGGCTGATAACTGGTTAAATCTAGTTATGTGGCTTTTTGAGTTAGGAACTTGGGATCTATGATAGTGCTGGTTAACATCGTGCAGAGAACAGCTAGCTCTCTGGAGAATGAAGGTGTAGTATAATTGTTATACTGCACTCAACTCTAAAGGTCAGCTTCCAGGGAGATTTTTATACTACTTTTAATTCATTAGTACAGTGCTCTTAAAAGATGTCTGAAGATTATTTCAGGGTTTGGGATTTATCCTAACTATATCCTAAAGGCTTATAAGTCCCCTTATATTACTCTAAGTAGTAGTTTCTTAATACCGTAATTTCTGATTAAAACAAGGTGACCCTTTAAGTATCTAAATTCCTCAGATGGCAAAAGATCATTCAGATGGGGCCACCTTTGCTAAGTGAAACTAGTGAGCAGTATGTAACCAGGAAGACCCCCGCCTGCCCCTGGTGTCAGCTGGAACTTGTTAACTGAAAGTAGGTACTCAGTGGTATTGTGTTTTTAAATGTGGTCTTCTTAACTTACACGCTGCAATTAGAATAAGAAGAAAGGGTTTCTGGAGATTTTTCTCCTATAAGCAATATTCTGTTACAGAAATATAAGGTTACTCAAGTTCTGTGATTTTTACTCAGTTAAGAAATAAGGCAGTGCAATGAAAGTCAAGTAGCCTTAAACAGAAGAGACTTATCTAATTTCTCTGCTAAAAGATATGAAAACAGTGACATCCTTTCCTAGGCAGGAAGAGGAACTTTGGAAATTAAATTTAGAAACTGAGTGTCATTTGGTTTTATCTCTGCCTCTACATGAGGTCTCCTGGCCTGACATTCTGATATACCTGTGAGGAAGTGTGGGTCTAATCATCCAATCAGCAGTTGGAGCTCTGGTGCAGAGCCCAGCAGGGAATGAATCATGAAACCAAGCTTCTTCATTTCCTGGCTGTTTGACCTTGGGGAAGTTACAATGGGTCCTCCAATAATGTTGCTTTGTTTAATGTCATTTTGTTAATACATTGATGAGAAAGAAAATCGATTCCGGGGCCACTGCTACCCGAAGTCTACTTGCTGAGGTGCTTGGGACTTCTAGACCTCCTCACTCCCAAACATCGGGCATAGCCCTGATCAAGTTTTAGTTTATCATTCAGTTTATCCTTTATGTTATTTACATTTTCAAGCTACAAGTCTTGCAAATAATTGCCCTAAACCATGTTAGTTATTCATTCTCAGCCCAGGGACAATTTCATTTACATCTCCCAAAGGCTGCTTCTTGGGTACCTGGGATAATGCAGGTCCTCTAATACCAAAAGCTATTGATAGTAGGAGATATTTGTCATTTTTCTGTAGTTGAGAAAATCTGTTGCATCTTTGTAATTATATAACAAATCTCATAGATAAAGTTTGAACACACATTAGCTTTTTCTTTGTTTGTTATTTTACATATCCCAGGCCAGAAAAAAGTGCATGAAATATTTTTTAGTAATCTTAGCTTTTTTTCCTGGAAGGTAAGTTTTCTTGTTTACCTGCATCCAGCTTGCCTCATGAATATTCAGCTGTTGACAGAGCTGTAAGCCAATATCCATGGAAATGAACTCATTAATAGGATTTTGCTTGCTCCTATTTGATTTATGAAGTATGCAGAAGTATTTATTATATTTCATTTTTTATTTTCTTCTTAGTTTTTGAAACTTAATAGAATTGTTGATAATTGTTACTCTAGTCTTGCAGTTGAGTTTATTTATTTATTTTTATCATTTTCTTGAATGTATAAGCAAATGCTTTCAGATATTTTCCTTCTTGCAGATTGCTGATATAATTTTTACATAGAACATTAGGAAGAAAAAGTATAAATGGCTTAAAAACAGTTTTAAATACTTTACATGCTTATATATACACAATACCTATTCCTCTTATTAATGCATTGATTATATAACTTGCTGTGTGGATTTTGTAAAAAAAAAAAAAAAAAAGATTCTCTTTGAAGGTCTTCTTTCAGAGATGAAGCGTGCAGTTATTTGAAAATAGCATCCACCAAGTATATTTGATCTCCAATCAAATAGAAAAAAATAGTAATAATAGCAAATAGTTATATATTAGTTCTTGATATGCCAGCTGCTTTACATATATTAATTTATTTAATCTTTAGAGCAAGTCTGCAAGAGTAGATATCCTATTACTCTCATTTGACAAATATGGAGACTCTGCCTCAGAGAGGTAGTTACTTGTGAAATGTCACATGTCTAGTAATTGGCAGACTTGGGATTTGAACCCAGGCTGACAAGCTCCAGAATTCAACCTCTTAACCACTTCACATTCTTTCTTGTCTTCTTTTATATTTTGGCAGTCTATAAACTCGACTGCCTATTGTCTCAACACCTGCATATTCTTTCCTCACTTATTTGAAGTACCACTTGTTGAAAATAATAAATTCCCTTCTACTCAGGATGTTTACTGGACTCTCTTCCGTTCCACTGATCTATTTGTCTGTATCAGCCCAACAGTAACTCTTTTCATTACTGCACATTAATTCCTTTTAGGAATAGAGTTTGAATAAAATAAAAAAAGGAAAAGAAACAAAACTACAGGCTAAGGATTGGATGGTATATTGAATATTTGGGCATGAGAAAAGGGGAGACGGGGGTCTGGTGAGTCAGAAGGGCAGTGGGATATTGATAGAAAAGTTGCATGTATTAAAGAGAAGGTGAAGTAGATATATAAATTTCTGAATAAAATGTTCCTTAAATTAGTTGAAACAAGTATGTATCATGAAGTGAATTTGAGAATGTTCTTTTCTGTACCTCTAGGGGTTGTATAGTGAGAAAAATTGTGAGAAAAAAGAGGGTAGTGGGTGCCAGGCAGAGACTGGAATCCTCAGTTCTTTCTCTAGGTTGTTTTCCAGCTTTAAATATATTCCCCCCCCCCCCACACTGCTTACATTTCCTTTTCATGGGAACTGAACTCTCGAGTAACGACTTAAACAGGAATGGTGTTCTGCATGCTGAATTCGGGAAATGACCAGTTTCCTGTGCCAGAGAAAATTTTGTGCTTGGGAATATTATCTATATTATGTGCTTTGTACTTCCCGCTTAGCCTGCTCTCTCATTGTGCTGTGTTTTCTAAATTATCTGATATCAATGTAAATTCCTGAGCAGCACAATATGAAGTATTATATTGGAGACACAATAACCTGCTGGCATCTCTGTATAAATATTTGTATAACATAAAAAATACAGCAATTTGCCAGACATCTTATTAAGGGAAATTTGCAAAAATATATTCATATAAGCTCATAAACTGCCTTCTAGAAATCCATTCTGTCCCATATTGGTCACTAACTGACACCATGAAACATTCTTTTATCTGAAATGCCACCAGAAATTGTGTGATAGTTGAAATAATTTTATATTTTTGTTCTAATTCTGAACTTCATCAAAAGTTTATTATTTTCATCTGACACTAAACTCTTTTACAAATATCATGATTTGTCAGATATAAGGAATAGATTTTAACTTAAGTTTTGCCACCTAGTCTAACATATTACCTTTGTTTAATGGTTCTATTGGTGCTATAAAGAATTGAGAGCATCCAGAAGAGCTAAGGCAACTTCCAGATATTAGTCCTTTTTTCTGCACCTGACTTTTTTTTTAAAGTCTTTTAGAAAAAATTTTTAAATTTTTTCTTTAATACATCTCCATTGATTTCAGAGAGAGGAAGGGAAATGGGGAGAGAGAGAGAGAGAGAAACGTCAATGATGAGAGTCATTGATCGGCTGCCTCCTGCACGCCCCAGACTGGGGATCGAGCCCGCAACCCGGGCATATGCCCTGACCGGGAATCGAACAGTGATCTCCTGGATCCTAGGTCGATGCTCAACCACTGAGCCACACCTGGCCGGGCTGCTCCTGACTTTTCAGTAGAGATGTTCTCAGATTAACCTGTGTGATTCTTGTCCATGCCCAGATTTTGTCACAGCTCATTGAAATCAAAGCCATGGGCTGGCCATTACTCCACATACATTGTTCAGCTTTTATTAATACCTTGTTCTCCAAGTCCTCTCCAGGATTATGGAGATGGCCTCTAGTCTTTATTAGCACTTTATAGTTTGATCCTGAATTGATTTTTTTCTACTTGTGTAATTTGTTAATTTTTACATTTCTGGAATGTTTAGAAATATGAATAGAGAGATTGACATTTACCACATTTGGGCACCAGCCTGGAGTCCTGTGCAGAAAAGACCCAATACAATGTGGAAAAGATATGCGTGTGTGTGTGTGTGTGTGTATAAGTAGGTTTACAGTTGTGAGTATGCAAAACACAGAATTTATTCTTTCCTGTATTATTATCAATTACTATATTATTTTCCATACAAACAACTGTAAATTTACTTTTGCCCCACCCTATGTATATATACATATACACATGTATATATGCATATATTTATATATATTTAAATAAACATAGTAGATTCCCTCCCCCCAAAAAAACCTTGGATTATTTTTTTGAAACAAAGGCATTTTTCAGAAGTTAGAGTCTATTGGATTGACTTACTGTTACTAGAGGAGCAGAAGGGGTTAGGCAGGAGCCTTATCCTTTAGTTCTGTTCTCTCTAGTGTTAGTAATAATTATAATCACAGTAGAGATAACAGAACTATTTCTGTAGATGTAGCAGTAACAGCAGAAATATCAGCTACCATTTACTTGGTCCTAATGTAGCACTGTACAAAGTGCCAACAAAAATGACCTCTGTGTAATTCTCTTCACCTCTCCCTGAGATAGCTATTGTTATTATTATTATTATTATTAACCCAATTAATGAGCAAGAAAGCTGAGGCTTTGAGCCTTGGGCTTCATACATGCTTATCACAGGGCTGAATCTCACCCCTACGAGACATCCTGTGTTTGGATAGGTGTGTGGGTAGGTGTTTCTAGGTGTGTTGGGGAGGTTTAATTTTTATATGTTTCAAAACAGCTGACTACCAAGATTGGGCACTTCTTAATCCTACTTAACTTTATTTAGTTGATTTTTCCCTAGAGTTTGGTGTATCCCTGACTATTCTGGAAAGAGACATCAATCATCCTAATCAATACTAGGAACACAAGATCATTGTGAATCAAATGATATGTGGAATATATAAGCTGGCTTGGCTCAGCAGTTGAGCATTGACCTGTCACCCAAGAGATCTTGGTTCATTTCCTGGTCAGGGCACATTCCCGGGTTTCGGGCTTGATCCCCCAGTAAGGGAGCGTGCTGGCATCTAGTAGGTGGAACTATTACATCTCCTAAATGTACAGGACAGGCCCCGCAGTTGATCTGGTCCCCAATATCAGTAGTGTCAATGTTGAGAAATACTGGTATATGGGGATAGAAAAGAGAAAGATTATATGATATCCTTATATTCCAAGTTGCTGACTATTTGGATTTGGGGGAAGATATTTAGGGAGCTAATATACTATTTTGGAATGTTTGGGAAAGTAATACACCAGGGAAATTAACACTATACAGTCTGGTGGTCTTTAGACACAAAAACCTAGTTAAGAAAAAATTCCCCGTTCATTCTACTGAAGTTTATTGAGAGCTGACAAAGTGCTAGGCAGTGCTGTGGGTGCTGGGGATACCCCAGCGAGCAAGAGACTGGCTCTGTCTCCACGGAGCTCCTGTCCCAGTGTGGGAGAGTAGTAAACAGACAAATACATAACATGGGATGTGGAGGACTGGACAGTGCTATGGGGTAAACAAAGTAGAGTAATGTGATAGTTAGGACTGATAGGGGTTGGAGAAGGGATGTGTCATTCTGGATGGTCCTGTGAGACCTCTCAGAAGGTGGCAAGCATGCTGAGAATTGAATGACAGCAGGAGACAGCCTGAAAAGAGTGGTCCAGGCAGAGGAAGCAGGTGGTGAAAAGGTGGGGGGAGCAGGAAGGCTGTGTGGTTGAGCAGTGGCCCAGAATGGGAAACTGGGGTATGACTACAAAAGAGGATGGGAGGAAGGGAGAGGCTAGAAGTCAGTAATGGGAGTCTGAAGCTCTAGACCAGGACCATCATTGTAAGATAATTATTAAAATGTCTATGATTCATAATTTCCCTGTGTTTCTAATTTTTCTTAGTTTCCTGGTCAAGTGAGTCCCAAGAGCTTGGCAGTAAAAATAAAATGGAAGAATACTTGCTTCCTTACCTTTGGAGGTGACTGGGAACTGTAGAGGGAGTTACAGCATCCCATCCCACTGTTGGTCTCATGCAGAGTGGGTGCAGACAGTAATAGCTAAGGAAAGATAAATATGGAAGGAAAGAGAATGGGCAGCTTTGGCTGGTGTAAGTGGTGCCATGGATGTAACAAGAGAAAGGTCAAGTTTAATCAGATAACAGAATCGAGTGGTATAGATTTATGGTGACGAATTTTGGGCCCTGAATCTTGGAGAGCCTGGGAATTATTGCAAGGTCTTATATGGGTTTTCAAATGTGTGTAGATACCTTTTAATTATTATAGTGAATTTATTACTCAGTTTTAGCACCTACCATCTAATATACCAAATATGTTTATTATGTTTATTGTATATTATATGTCTCCTTTCAATAGTATAGTAGCAGGGATTTTTGACTATGTTGTTTATTTATATATTCTATATGCCTAGAACACTGGTTCCCAAAGTGTGGTTTGCAGACATTTGGAGTTTTGTGAAGTCCTTTCAGGAGATTTGAAAGGTCAAAACTATTTTTATGGTATACTAAAACTTTATTTGCTTTTTTTCTATGTTGACATTTGCACTGATGGAGCAAAGCAAAGGTGTGTAAAACTGTTGATGCTTTAGTGTGAATCAAGGTGCGGAACCAAACTGTCCTAGTGGTATACTTCACTGTCACCCACTCATGATGGGGGGCAGGTAGGAGGATGGCAGGTTCATTAAGAATGTTCTTGATAAAGCTGTAAAAGTGATTAATTTTGTTAAATCTTGACTCTTGAGCATGTCTTTTTAATATTCTGCGTGATGAAATGGGAAGTAGACCTAAGTACTTCTGCATATTCGAGCATTACGGCTATCTCTAGGGAAAGGATTTGTGATTGTTTGAGTTGCTATGGAGCATCATATTTACTGAAGTAACTGTCAGGCAAACTGGTTTCAGCTTCAGGGCACTGAGGTATTTGGCAGATATTTTCTCCTAGGACAATGAAGTGAGCCTGTCACTTCAAGGAAAACAACTGAAAGTATTTGTTGATGATAAATTCAAGCTTGCAAGTGAATTTAGAGTTTTGGAGAATTTGTATCTATGACTGTGAGCTTGAAAATTTTCTAATAAAGACTTTCCTAATGAGTTGGATACTGATATTAACTAATGGGATGAGGTTTTTTGATAATGTATAATGAAATGTGTTGATATTTCAAATATTTGCATAACTCTTAGTTAATCAATGTTAAAAAAATTTACAGAATCACACATGGATAAAAGATCCCTTCAAATCACGAGATTGATCAATGGGTTTTAATGGAACAGAGTATGAAAAGTTCACTGATACGGTTTCAGACTCTACACCATGATTAACTTTTAAGAAACTACCACTTATTTAGTTTTAGTGTTGTATTAAAGAAGAAATTCCACAAATACGTGGAAATGTTATAGCAGTGAACACGTCTCCCTTTTCCAACAATCATTAGAAATATATGTTTCCGAACAACATATCACAACAAGTTGAATTATCTGAGAATTTAGCCATTTTCTATTTACCTAGACATGAAAGAAATTTGCAATTACATGAAACAGTACCACAAGTTATTTTGAAAAAGATAGCTATTTTTCATAAGGATATGTTTTATATAGCTAACATGTAATGGGTTTATTGATTTTTAATAAATTTATAAATGGTTTATTGGATAACAAATATTAAAATTTTTTTTAGTTCTAACTCTAATATGTTAAACATTGATAGATATAATATATACAAATAAAAGTTGTTTGTGATTCTCCATAATTTTTAAGAGTATAAAGGAGTCCTGAAACTGAAACATTTAAAAACCACTGCCAAGAACAATGTCTTGCACATAGTGTAAACATTGTTGAATTATTTTCTAATGGTGTTTTCTAATAGTTCTAAATTTTTCTAATAGAATTTTTTTCTACCAATTCCACTGAGAACTGTTCTGGTCAAAATCACCAGTGACTGACCTCTGTGTTGTCAAGCCATGTATCTGTTATTTGATTTCTCAGCACTGTTCAAGCAGTTGACCACACCCCTCATTCTGAAAACTCTCTGCTGTTGGCTTTTGTGATACCACAGTCTCCTGGGTTTGCTCTTACCTTATGGCTTCTTTGGTTTCTCTTCCTTTGTTTGGCCTCTAAATGTTGGAGTGCCCCAAGGTTCTGTTGTGGGGCCTTTTGTCTTCTCCATCTGTATTCCCTCTCCAGTGGACTGGGGCCAGGCTGTCTCTTCTCTCTCTGTACACTTTTCCCGCATTATGTCTTTGTGTTGGGGATCCTCAACTCTACTTTCAGCTCCGCTCTCTCCTCAGAATCTCAGATTGGCACAGTTAACTTTCTACTTGAGATCTCCACATTGGTGTCCAACAGGCATCTCAAGCTCAACATTGACTGAACACACTCTGATTCTTCCACCCCTAAACCACTGCTCCTTCAGACTTTTCCATTCCAATAAAACAGTACCACTATCAAGCAGATGCTCAGGATACACTCAAATGACGTCTTTTTTATTTATTAGGACTTTGTTTTTCTCTTGGGAAGACAAAAACAAACTTACCTTCTAAAGAAGTTTGATGTGATAATATTGTTTTAGGTTCAAGAGGTAAAAGGAAAATATTTACCTTTATTTTTTTCACTTATTTTCATGAAATGAGTATACAATTTCCTGCAATAGTGCAGCCTCTCTTAAATTTTTCCTTTTTACCTTTATATATAATATTTACCTATCTCTTTCCATGTGAGATAGCCACATTTTTAAGATGACAAGTTGCTAAGATCATTCTGAATATAGAATATTTATAGGAGTAATAAGGTTTACAGCCTATAGAATATTGTGAAATTCAGATTGGCATCAGGTATCTAGAATTAAAAGTACAGACTGTTAAAATATGTGGAACTTTTGCGAGATCTACTGTGTGTGCCTGACAAATGAAAAGAGTGGAAGGACAAAAATGAGCTGAGAGATTATTGAGTACACTGAAATTAGGAAATTCGCAGATGTATTCTGAGAATAAAACTCATCATGGACTTTAGTTTTGAGCTATCAGTGGCCCAGATGGGCAGACCAGGGGCAAGGGGATTGCTGTCATCTCCCTGTTGTACCTTAGTGAGTTTTCTTCTTTCTTTTGATTTTTTAGTAGCAAATTTGTGACATCTGTTGCTTTCTTAAACTTTAATTAATACATAGCATTTGACAAATTTTACTGAATACACGATAAGAGGAAAACACTATGTGCAGCAAGTTGAAGAGTTCTCTCTGAGCAGGAAAAAGGCAGCCATGACTGCAATGATATCTAGGAACACATTGTGCAGAATCAAGTTGGGGGCATGCAAGGGAGTGAGTGCCTGCTGACACACCTTCCCCCTGAAAGGTACCTGGAGGGGCCCCTGCGAGCCTCACTTCGTCCAAGTGTGATGTGGTCTCTTAACTGGCTCACCTGTCCCTACGCCTCCCCAGCATTCAGAGGTTATTGAGACCTGTTTACCCCTAGAGTGTGGTTTTCATTATTGGGGGGCAGGGTCCTCTGGTGGGGTATTAGCAATCCCAAGTGGCTGAATGAGAAGGTGTTGTACATAGAGGGAGTTTGACAGAGTTGAAAGTCAAGGTGAAATAAATGAACCCTTTTTTTTTTTTTCCATTCAGGCTCACTTATTTTTTCTCAAAGTCTGTTTTTTCAGACTTTGGAAGACTAAACATAAAGGAATGGTCATCAACGCCTGGCCTGTAGACCAGCTGCATCAGAATGCAAATTTGCATTTTAGGGAGCTTGCTTAAAATGCAGATTTCTGGGTCCTGAACTAATCTGCTGAATCAGACCTGGGGATAGGCCAGGGAATCTGCATTTGGAAGAAACTTTCCAAGTCTTAGCACATAATAAAAAGTTTGAGAACCACTGGCACAAAAAACTACTTTCCAGTACTTATTTTCAATATATTTGTATTAAAATGAAGATGATCTAATTCTGTTGAAATTCTGGACCAGTGAGAATGACTGGATGCAGAGATAAACAGCATATTAACCCCTCCCATGGTTCTATGACTGGGGTATTAATGCTGTCTCGACTGATATGAAACAGGTGAATGCCCCAGTCACCAAAGTCTGAGAGGACCCTATAGATATTGGTTGTTCCAGGATGATTCTGAACACACATTACTTATCTCTGTCTTCAAGAAAGACAGCATACACATTTTGTAAAAAAAATATCAACCAGTTTTTATAAGTTTGCACTCTCAACAAACTATCTAAAATCTGTCTTCACTGTTGTGTAAAATGAGGCTCTTGGGAAAAATAAATGCTTGGTCAGAAATGCTAATAAGTTTCAGGTTTTCTTTCGTATACAGTTAAGCAAATAGTTCCACATTGTCACAGAGGATAAGAAGATGGAAAATCAGATAAAGAGATTGTTTACTAGTTACTATTTCCCCTTCAAACTCATTTTGAATCATTTTGACTGCCTCCTTACTTTAATTTATTGGTTTCAGGACATGACTGAGTTCAGTTTACGAAGATAAGGTTTATAAGTCTAGACTTGAAGTTTAAGCTTTGCTTGCTCAAGAGGTTACCTGTTTACTGTGTGGTCAATATTGAAATGTAAACTAGGCAACTAAACCACCCATGTTATTTTAAGACTAAATGGAAAGATCTAAAGAGCATTTTTGGTATGAGGATGTGGAAAAATATTCAAGAAAAACAAAACTAAAATTAAACAGACTAATACTAATGAAATGGGCACTTAAAGTCAGAAAATCCAAAACCTGTGTTTCCATTGCCAATTAAATGTAAATTTAGAAAATAGTTCAAAAAATTGAAATAAAATAAAAATTAAGGTAATATCTATTATGTTTTTATTCGTTTTATTTAATTCAGCTGAATTATTTTATTCTATGTAAGCTGTGTAGCTTTGTAGTTATGGAATATGAAACATGAGTTGGTTGACTCAGGAATAAAGATGGTGCTGAAGCTAATGTTAGGAGTAAGAGCTTGTGGCTCATTTGTTTTGTTCCTTTCAGATAGTTTTGTTTTTATTTTAACAAAAGTTATAACATGCTCACAGTCAAATAGCCTAAAAATAAGGAAGTGTACAAAAGTTGCTTTCCCACTACCTGGAGGTAACCACTGTTTGTGTTTTGGCATGCACATGTGTATATAAGTATATATACTTGTATGTGTGTATATCTATGTATGTGTGTACATATATGTATGTACATATTAAATATGCCACTTTGTAAATTTTTTCACCAAACAGTATCTTAGAGACAACTGTTTTAAACACAGATATGTATATATAATTTTATAACATTCCACTTATGATTGTACTTTTGTAATGTATTCTAAAATTTGAATGTATAAAAATATATTAAATGATTCCCTCATTGATGGCCACTTATGTTCCTTCCAGTATTTCCACATTTGTAGTCAATACACTGAAACCCCTTGTCTGCGTATTTTCTTAGGATGAATTTCTAGAGTTAAATTTGCTGAGTTAAAGGAGATACCCATTTAACAACCTGAGTTATGCTCTCAAGTTCTCAGAGATGCTGTGCCATTTTAGACTCTTACTAGCAGTGTCCCGATGGTGCTCAAGGCATCGTGACCGATCCTGGTATGCCAGAAATGGGATTCTCACTGTAATTTGTTTGATACAGTGTCCAGAGCTTCCCTAGAGTGTCTCTGTGCCCTGGGGAGTTGGCGTCCTGTGGAGATGGTGCCCTGCTCAGCTATACCCTGACTTGGCAGGTAGTGGGAGAGTCCTTAAGACAGACAAGGGAAAGAATGGTCTCACATGGGCATTGGGTACTTAAATGGACAATGTCTTGAGGACACAAATTAACTTTGCTAGATGGAAAGTCTCTTCTCCTTTTCCTTCTAAACTTTCTCTTTTGAAGCCCAATATAAATAACTCATACTTTTTTTCCCCCTTTGCAAAAATAACGGCTTATTTAACCATGGGTCAAAGCTTAATGACCATCAAGAAGAATCCAGATTTTTGAAATGCTAATGAACTATTTGTCTACAATAGAGCTATGCAGAACCCTGAGCTGATCTCAGAAATATAAATTCTGGCTTCCTACAACTTGGGGGAGAGGGTAAAAGGGCAGGGACATCCTTCTATTTCTTCTTGAAGAATCACTTTCACTCCCTCCCTTTCTCAATCTCTCTCAGTTCTAATGGGGTTAATTCAGAATTTCTGGCCCTTTTGTTTTTCATTAGACTTTGGTCTTTTGTGCTTCATAAGACTTAGAAGTTTAGGAAACATCTGACTGTAAATGTTTACCAGAGAACTTTGAGACTCCAGTGGATAAATTTAATTAATATATACGTGATTCCATGTGGCCCTGACCCAAAACTATAAAGGAAATACAATTTTCAGTTAGGAGCAGCAATGCACAAGAGGTCCCCCCTTTACGATAAAACTATTCTACTCAACAATTACTGGATTTTTAAACTTTGGTTTCTTGTAAAAAACTATAATTTAAGTTTGATGAACACAGTTATTTTATAATATCTTTTTTTTGTTCCATGCAGGCATTCTTACACCGAATGAACCAGTGTGCAGCATCAAAAGTTGACAAAAATGTCACAGAGGAAACAGTGAAGGTGAGGAGCGACAATAGGCCCTAGGCCCAAACACAAGTTCCCCCTAAAATTTCATCTGGGGGGTGTTTCTTCAGGACTTTTCAACTTATCTCAGTCCCAGTATAAATTCTTGTGCCATTCACTTGTGTGGGTGATACTGAGAAAAAGAAAAACCAGGGTTTGGGAAAAGAAATGGGGATTAAGAGAATGGAGTAGAAGACGTAGTAGAGAAAATTTTTTTTCCTGAAACCTTGAAAAAGTTCGAAAATAAAAATAAACCCAAGACCAGGAACTTAGTGTCTATGAGAGGGAGGGAGCTGAGCTGTGTAAGATGATTGCTATAAGTGACTCAGGGAGATAGGATGTGGGCAGATGCAGCTTCCAGTCTCTGATCACTAAAGAACAAACGATTTGGATGGTCCATTGGTGCAGAAAAGAAAGTCCGGATAATATCTGGAACTCAGAAATAAATGTATAAGCACTTCCTTTTAAACTGTAGGGAAGGATAATTTTGAAGAGCTTTGGGAACAAAAAAGGGATGGCAAATGAAAATGAATTGTGCTATAGTCATTATTAAGTTGTATAAATCATCATTGATATTTATTTTTTATGCTAGCTTGCTGTTTTACTTTACTGAAAATAAAAAATTTTCAAGGATTTTATTGGCTCTCCTTACTCTATTTCCCCATAAGTTAAATATTAGCTTTCCAATTCTCCTACCATGAGAGTATTTTAGTTTGCATGCTTTTGCTAGTAAAAGACGCCTATTACTCAAATTGATTTGAAGACACTTTGGCTCTCATATTAGGCCTCCAGACAGAAGAGAACCTTTAGGATTTGTGACTCAGGGAGGTTAATAAGATTGCCAGCTTCTCTCTAGCCCTTCCCTCGGCCATCTGGGTTATCAGCTTTGCCCCTGGACTGGCTCCTCCCACAACTGTAAAATGACCCTGGACCTGTCGAGACAAAGCACTTTTCTAGAGGTGGCAAAGGGCTGTCCATTCCAGGGTGCCCTCCTTAGGATCAGCGAGCCTTCCAGCCAATCTGCCTGTACTGGTTTACCT
The DNA here is from genome assembly GCF_054644295.1 of Miniopterus natalensis. Classification (NCBI taxonomy): domain Eukaryota; kingdom Metazoa; phylum Chordata; class Mammalia; order Chiroptera; family Miniopteridae; genus Miniopterus; species Miniopterus natalensis. The sequence continues at coordinate 24,971,214 of NC_142096.1, forward strand.
GCAGCCCATTCTTACCCTTGTTAACGGGGTGGGACCATCATGCTTGGATTCAGTTACTCAGGATTTCTCTGAGAGCCAAAAATAGGCTCCTGGTTCCCAAAGCTGTGTGGGAGGAGAGGGGATGTCCAGACAGTTGGTAGTCTGCCCGCTGGGTGGGAAGAAGGAATGGATGTGGGACAGATAGCTATCCACTGAAGTTTTCAGCTTGGAAGAGGAAACTATATTTGCATAGACTTTTTTTTAAGAACTTGCTTCACTTTTGCACATTCTTACACATTTATTTATTTGCAGATTCTGTTCTCAAACATTGAGGATATCCTTGCGGTACATAAGGAATTCTTAAAAGTGGTGGAAGAATGCTTACATCCTGAACCTAACGCTCAGCAAGAAGTGGGAACCTGCTTTCTTCACTTCGTAGGATAACTTTCTGTTTATTTTAAATGCTCCTTTCCCCTACATTTTGAGGTTTAGCTTTTGGCCTAGTAGGATGTGGGAATTCAGCACTGGAAGTAAAATCTGACACCAGAAGTTTGGGGTCTTTTAAGGCCAATGAAATCTCCCACTTGCAGCCAGAAAAGGGGAGAGGGCTTCAGATCTCCCATTTTATTCAGTGAAGGGTAAACAGCCTTTTCATTTCACCAGCAAGTTAGTTCTTCACATCCTCTGGAGCTTTGAATTCTAATGAATATTCAAGCTGTTCATAATGAATGGATTTTTATGTTTCTTTCAAACATAGAGCATTTCTCTTTTGAGGCAGAAAAGTCTTACTCTTATAATGGCCTGAGGAGCCTTTGATTAGTCAGAATGTTCCCTTGTTCATCGACTGGTGACAAACCTAGAGGTGAACAAACCCGGTGACTCTAGGTATTTTTCTCAAGGATGGTTTCTCAGAACTGTCCTGAGCAGTGCAGAAGGACAAGTCAGTGTTCAGCTATTTCAGATTGTACCTTGTGCTCGTATGAGCATTTTTATCCCTTTGGATACAATAGCTGAAGTAATCGATTTGCAAAGTGAAAAGCCACCTGTAGATTGAAATTGTTTTCAGAACTAAAAAGCATTTATTTTAAAAAAGTGCTACTTAGGCCATTCCACTGATTCTAACTTTCAGAATACTATTTTGAATCCATATTTTTTCAAAATGCTGTACAATTAATGTTTTATTAAGAAATGGATAAGAGTATTTTGCCATCGAAATCAATTTTTGTTTATTTAAAATTTCTACTTACTCTTTTATAAAAGTAACTATATGTAGTTTGCTTTTTTTGTTCCTTTTATTCAATTTCTTGGTGCGACACTAATGATAGGTTCATATAGGTTTCAGGTGTACATTTCTTTGATCCATGAGCTGTATAATGCATTGTGTGCCCCCCACCCAAAGTCAAATCATTTTCCATCATCGTATATTTGGGCTCTTTACCCTTTACTACCCCCCACCCTACATGTAGTTTCTAAATCTGTATTTCTATATGTAGCGAGAAGACTCAGTATATGTTATTTTTGTAATCATAAAGATAATTATATTAAAGGGAGAGGTTCCTTGGGTGGAGGAAGATGAATGGCTGGAAGCCAGGCACGTTTGTGTCCACTTAACCCAGGCTGCTCCCCGTCATGAGAGAATTCTAGTCTCCTGCCAGCTGGAGGGGCTGCTGTCTCAGTTTAGTGCTGCACATGGGACTCTTCCCCCCTGACGTTTATTTCCTCTGTAACACACCATCCGTCATCCACGCATTCGGCTAAACTATTTCTGAAGCTTGTTTTATTCTGGTTCAAACCATCCCTTGAAATAAGTAATGCAATACGTTTCCCACTGGCTATATAAAATAGCACTCCTGTTTCTTTCTAAATGAGGGTCTTTAACATTTCACGGGACAAGCTTATTATTTTGTTGATATTTTAAAAAAAATATTAATTTTTAAAGAGAGAGGAAGGGAGAGGGAGACGGAGAGGGAGAGAGAGAAACATTGATGTGAGAGCGAACCATCAATCGGCTGCCTCCTGCACTCCCCCCACTGGGGACGAAGGCGGCAACCTAGGCCTGTGCCCTCGGGAAATCAAACCGGCGACCCTTCGGTGCACGGGAAGACGCTCAACCAACTGGGCCACACCAGCCAAGGGGACACACTTCTGTTGTAGTATTTGATCAACACATTTTCTATCTTCTTTGATTGGTACTGCTTTGCTCATAGCCACTTAGAGAAAATCTTACAGATAGAGGAAAGCTTAGAGATCATGATGGTGAAATTCCTCCTTTTTTGAAAGTGTCCCGTCTCTAGCATCTGTGAAGGTTATTTGTTTTAACTTGATCTCTTTTAGTGACAGGTCTAATTGTTAGAAAATCTTTATATTAATCCCGAACCTACCAATCACTGCCCCTCATTCCCTTGCAATTTCTACCTAGTGGTCCTAGTTTTGTCTTTTGGAATTACACGAAGTTGTCAGTTCTTTGCAATATGACAGTATTTAAATGCAGCTACCATTTCCTTATTTTTTATACTAGCATATATCTTTCTGAAACAACCTCTCATATGTAGTGGCTTCCTGACCTTAGTCACTTGTGGCTGAATATTCTCCCACTTGTCAGTGTTCCTCTTAAGCACACAGCCCAGCTCAGTGCCTGTGCGTGTCTAGAGTCCTGTATGATCTGGCGTACACTTTCCCTCTCCCTGCAATACTGTCTTCCCTCTCCCTGCCTGGGAGTCGTGGATTCATGTCTCTGGACCTTTCTCTGATGTTACTTCCCTTTTAAAGCTGTATCTAAATCCTCTCAGCAGAACTAGGGACTCTCTTCTCTGTAAGTGGCTACCACTTGGTTCATTTCCCTGTTTTTGCACACATGATATTGGACTGTAATTAATATGTCTAGCTCCTTCCCAAGGCTATTCTTCATGGATCAGGGAAAAGAAATAAATGAAATGTATTTCTACATACATACAGCATAACTCTTAAAACATAGCAGATGCTTCATAAAGTTTGTTCATAAACATCACACAGTTTAATATTTTAAAATGGATCATAAAATGGCTCTAACTTATTCTTACTTGAATTCACAGAAAGACAAGTTTCGTATCTATGATGAATATTGTAGTAACCATGAGAAGGCACAAAAATTGCTTCTTGAACTTAACAAAATTAGAACAATCCGGACATTTCTTTTGGTAAGTGCATACTTATATTATTTGTTGATAAGCCTACCAAGAGCTGAGGAATTGCATCAGTGTGGTGTAGAAACGACTCCTGGGATAGCTCTTTTAAAATATCCAGTCTAGGAAGCTCGAGCCTTTTGATAAATGTAGGAGATGAGAGTTGGGAGAGGCTAGTATATAGGGACCCACTGATAATGCCCTCTCCTGGTTGATTCTGAATTGTTTGGGAAACCCACAGGTTCCTAGTGAGAGAAGATATTTATATGAGTTCATCAATGCTTTTGTATCCCTCACTCCCTAGGGTTTCCTTTACTTCTGCTAAGAGAGCTCTAGGTTGCAAAGTAACAGGAAGGAAACAAATCGTGGGTATGGTAGAAAAGAAATTTAAAGATTTATCTTTCTTCTACACACTTTCCTTATTCAGTTTTTATAGAAAGAACAAAAATGCATATTTAATTTCTTTAGGATAACACAAATAAATGTGTATTTTGGCAGTTACTTGAACAATTTAATTGCCAATGAGAAACATACTCTAAGTGTAGACTTCAGTGATATTTAGCAAACTGAGGAGTGGAACAGCCATTCCCACAATCCAGTTTTAGAGCATTGTCATTACCCCCAAAAGTCCTCATGCCTGTTTATAGCTCATTTCCACTCCCACCATTAGCTCCAAGCAATCATTGATTTGCTTTCTGTCTCTATAGATTTGCCTTTTCTAGAGGTTTTATATAAATGAAATCACACCCTGTAAACTTTTTATGCCTGACTTCTTTTACTGAGGAAAGGTTTTTGAGGTTCATCCTTGTTGTAATATGGAATCTAAATTCCATTCATATTTCTTGCTGAATAACATTCCATAGAATGGATATACCATTTTTGTTTATCCATTGCCAGTTATGAACATTGGGTCAACAAGTGACTATGATAATGATGGACTTTAAAGATACAACATGTAAAAAGGTCATTTCAGAGAGAGATTTGTTAATGTAGAAAAGTCAGGAAATGTTTAGTTTGGACTATTATAAATAATGTTTTTATGAACATTTATGTATAAGTTTTCATGTGGACATATATTTTCATTCTCTTGGGTAGATACTAAGAGTAAAATAGCTGAGTCATAGTAAGTCTATGTTTAACTTATTTAGAAACTACCAAGGTGGCTGTGCCATACCCACCAGCAGTGTATGGGGTTTGCAGATTCTCTGTATCTTTGCCAACACAGGATATTATCAGTTCCAATGATAACCATGCAGGTGGATGTGTAATTGTATCTCAAGGTGATTTTTATTTGCATTTCTCTAATGACCAGTGATATTAAGCATGATTCCATGTGTTTATTAGCTATTCATATATTCTTTTTGATGAAATGCTTATTCAAATCTTTTGCTATATTTAAATTGCAATGTTTATCTTATATTGAGCTATAACCTTATTTTGGATACAGTTCCTATACCAGACATATAATTTGCAAATATTTCTTCCCAGCGTGGTTTGTCTGTTCATTTTAAAATATTGTCTTTTGAAAATCAAATGTCTTAAATTTTGTTAAAGTCCAATTCAAAAATTTTTTTCCATGATGGCCGTGCTTTTGTTGTAATATTTAAGACATCTGTATTTAGGTCTTATTTTGTTACATTTATTCCTAAGTAGATTACTCTTTTTTCTGTTGCTGTGATTTGAATTGTCTTAATCTCAGTTTTTGGGTTGTTCATTGCTAGTATATAGAAATGTAATTGGCTTTTGTATATTCTCGTATCTTGTGTAGTCTATATTCTCGTATATTGTGATTTAAATTTATGTATTCTGGACAATTTTGGAGACTCTTTAGGATATTTTACATGTAAGATCACGGAATTTCACTTCTTCTTCTTCAATGTGGATGTCGTATTTTTTTTCTTTTCTTGCCTTTTGCACTGGCTAGAACCAGTACAGTAAATAGAAGTGGTAAGAACAGACACTTCAGCCTTGTTTCTCATCTTCAGGGGAAATCATTTGGTTTTTCATCATTAAGTATGATGTTACCTGTAGGTTTTTTGCAGATGTTCTTTTTCAGGTTGAGGAGGTTCCATTATATTTATAGTTAGTTGAGTCTTTAAGACCTTTTTTCTTGTCTAATATAGGTGTTTAAAGCTATGAGTTATGCCTTATATGTGGTTTTAGTTGCATTCCATAAATTTTGACATGTGTTTTCATTTTCATTCAGTGTTTAAAAATGTCTAGTTTTCTTTGACCCATTGTTCATGTAGAAGTTTGTCTTGGGAGGCAATTCGCCATGGGTTTCTTGTGTTTCTGCGCATTTTCCTTTTGTTGTTGTTGTTGACACTATTACGGATGTCCCCATTCCTCCCCCTTTGCCCTCCTTCACCCAGCCCCCCCTCCTGGCTGTCGCCACATTGCTGTCTGTATCCATGGGCTATGCATATATTCATACATGTTCTTTGGCTATTCTTTTCCAGTCCCCCATCTCCCCCCCACCCCGAGCTCTGTCAGTCCTCCTGTACACACCCCAACAGAGGATCGAACCTGCAACCTTTTGGTGTACAGGATGACGCTCCCGCCAACCAAGCCACCCGGCCAGGGCTCCCTGCACATTTTCTGATTAGGGGAACTGACCGCCTTTGTGCTGCCTACCTTTTAAATAATGCTTGTGTCACAAACAGCCTGAGAGGTATATTGTCCCCCTCCTCTGCAGTGGTTAGACGTGCATGCTGCCTTTATAAAAGATTCATGTTTCCTAAACTCAGGTCTCCTTTCCTGTTGTACGTGAGCACGTGCCACCTGGCCCTCTTTGTGTTGTAATGTGGGAATTGGGGGTTGGGAAACTGGCCCCCAAATAAGGATACTCTGGCTATTGCTATTGCTGTGAGGGAAAAAGAAAAACTTTCCTATATCCCAACCCAGTTGCGTTATTAGTCAATGGCAGAGCATACATGGAACCCAGTTGTCTTTAGACCTGTTTTTCTTCAAAACAGCACTTCCTCCCTTTATAAACAGGATGCATCTATGCATCTGTCTATTATTTACCCATCCATCGATCCATTCATCCATCCACCCACCCACCTACCCAACCATTCCAACCATTTCTTCCATTTATTGCATCTGTTCATCCATCCATCCATCCATCCATCCATCCATCCATCCATCCATCCACTTATCCATCCTTCCATCTCTATTTCTGTTTCTATCTTTTTCCTCAGACTTCATACTCAGGAGAAGATATGTGAATTAATTTTCAAGAAATAGATCCAAAACACATTTTGGCTTCTTTAGTGAATAGGAAAGGCAAAAGTATTTCTCCTTCTCTCCCATAAATGTTATTTGTGACTGAATGTGATCTTAGGGAAAGAAGCTATAAAGAGACATGCTTTTACAACTTTCCAGCAGAAAATTTTATGATAGAAGAAAGTTTTATAGTCACAGGTTTTGAAAATATAATTAGTTATGTCTCTGTTTCCTCCCCAGAACTGCATGCTCCTTTCAGGACGCAAGAACACAGATGTGCCCCTGGAAGGGTATTTAGTAACACCGATACAAAGAATATGCAAATACCCTCTCATCTTGAAGGTATGTTATGTGTTTATTTTATTGTAGCTTTTTCTTGTACCTGCATATTTTGCTTGTGATGTTTTCAAAATTTTCTTTTAAATAGTCTGACATTCTAAAGAAAGGGCATATTGTAGTCTTTGGGGGGAAATGCTATTTTGTCACTAATTTATAAATGGAGTAGGAAACAAGTATTTTAAGAAAAGACACAAAAAGTGCTCTTTGTAGAAAACATACTTGTTTGAATTTCATTTAGAGTAAATGCATTAGTTTCAAGATAGATCCCATTTAAGTACATTATGACCAGTTTATATTCCCTGTTGGTGCATTTTTTGATTTACTCTAACATTGGTGCTAATGAAAGGAAGGTGAAAGTTACATAATTTCAGAGCCTGGTTTTAAATCATTATTACAGGGAATGGAATGGGCCACGTGGGACAGTAAGTGATGAGCATAGAATGACAATGTCGAGAAAACACTGCCTCTGGAAGATAAGAAATGCCTCAGTAATGGTCATAGGGACATTGACTCATTATAATGACCAACATTTCTATTATGAAACATGTGTTGTAAAGTATGAATTACTGCTTGTACTGTGAGGGCCGGTGAACAGATTAGAATAGCAATTCTGGAAAGGGTGTTTTTTGGGAACTATTAATTCAGAATAGGCAGTTGGTGGTGGTGGTTGAGCACATGAGTTCTGAGTTCAAGATCAAAGTGTTCTGCTTACAGCTGTATGACTGAGCACATAATCTAATCTCTTAAAGCCTTGGGTTTTCACTTGTGAGTCAGAAAGGTTAATAATGAAATCATAGCATATACCTACAAGAATGTATACATGTATGCATATGTATATCTGTGTATATTTACATATATGTTCATATATAAATTATTACCTAATAATTAATTGGGCCATTTTAAATAAACCATTTAGCATAGTATATATATACCACAAAAGTTAGCCATTATTATTCATATATATTTGATTCTGATTTATTTAATATGTTAATTATTACTTGGTATCTAAATTTAAAAATACTCAGAAATGCTATGGACATATTAACTGGTATTCTTATTGATTTACTTTTTGAGAATAAATGCTATAAATTTGAACTAAAAATACATTTTTACTATGACTTTTGGCAGCTGTATAAATTTGGCTTCTGTGTAAAATTTCTTCAGAAAGGATCTCTCCTTACTAAAAAAACAAGTAAAGGTGCTTGGGTAAGCCATGGAGAGGCGCTAACACTGGGATCCCCAGTTCTTCAGAGCTTTGGCACAGTCAAGATTGGTGCAGATGTGACTGCTGTCTTTGGGAGAGTCCCTTCAGACTTCCAAGTTGGTGACTCAGATTTACATGTCTACTCATCACTGCAGCTATTCCTGGCCCCGGTTTTGGTGTCCCAGGGATTTGTTTGTTTTGAGAGTCAGGAGGCATAGTGATATTAAGAAAAGTTCTTCATGCCAAGTGGTTGTCCTAAATCACTCATTTCTGAATAAGGGTGACTTCGGGTACTTGAACTGGCCTTTTGAAAGATAGGAAAAAATGGGTTATTTCAAAGCACCTTCAAGCAGTGGAGAGATGACACCTTTTCCCGTGTTTGGAAGATTACTTTCACAAACACAAAAAAATGTTTACTTAGTAGATATTTTTCTTTTTGGTCCTTTCAGCTGAAAAATTGTGCTGATGTTCTCGATTCTGGATGGCTTTATTAACTCAGAGAAAAACATTAGGGGATTAGACTGGATGTTAAAGAAAAGATACATTGGTCTTATTTGTGGAACTTGAAATTATTGGGTTGGCCAATTGGCACAAGGTTCATAGCAGGTAACTGAGAGAAGACTGTTACTAGTTGCTTCTCTCACTATTTCACATGATCTGAATTCAAGTCTTGACTCCTAGATACCCATTGGGCACAATTCCATTGGGCCCCAAATCTCATGTCCTTCAGACTGACTCCACCCCGTCACATAATTTACAATTATTTTTACCCTTCAGAATTTCTGGAGAAGGTTGCATATCTCTTTTATGTATTTGCAACTCAGCATAACATTTTAAACCTTGTCTTGGGAATAATGTAACGTGTGTTTCTTTGGTGCTTGCTCTGCATAACTGAGTGTGAACACATCGAATGCAAGGTCGAAGGTTATGGCAGATTGTTAAAAAATAACAGACCTCAAGAGAATATAGTAACTGCGTATTTTCCCACTGTATGTTAAGAATTAAGAAAATCCTTTCAAAGACTTGCCTTAGGATTTCTGTAATTGTGTTAGTTACATGATGATGGCAACTGTAGTAAGGAAACAAATGACTAATTAAAAAGCAATGCGGTCACAACTGTCTAGACAGTGGGTGAAAATGTTTAATTTTGTGCTTCTAAACAACTAACAAGACCTTTTAATATATTTAAAAGATTAAAGATCACTCTAGTTCTGATATCCTGAGTGGGGAAAAACACACATGAATAAAAAGCTAAAAAACCCTCTCAAAAACAAAAATAAAAATAAAGCTATTGAGCATTTGGCAGTAGCAGAGAATTCATAGCAGAGAATGAGCCTGATTTATTGATGAAAAAAGCATAAATTGTTCCTTTAATGATGGAGTATTATAAAATTTATAAATTATTTTGCTAGAGTATAAGACATTATTTAAAAGTTTTACTTTATTTAGAACATGCTTTTATAGTATCTTCAAAAATTATTAGAAAATAGGGCACTTAAATTATTTTTGAAATTATGGGACATAGTCATTTGAAGATTTACTATTCTGTTAAGGACTCTAGGAAAATGAAGTTAGCATATGAAGATGTACTTCTGTTGGAAAAAAAGTCAAACTTAAAAAAATTACATTCTGCAGGTGAGATATTTGACAATTTGAAAAGAGAAATCTAATTTTGTTTTTTAAAATGAAATAATTTTCAGGGAAAAATTAAAGTGACTGCAAAATGTGTTATCAGGGTAACACCTTTTGTTTTTGATCTTAATCTTAGTGGAGTTTGTAATGTCAGTTCTGAAAGTAGCTCTCATGATCTTTATAGTTTTCATTTCCTGGTCAGCCTGAACCTGCTGTACCAGAAAGCTGCAGATCAAAGGGCAATTTGTTTTTTGTGTATAAACAGGAGTTGCTGAAGCGGACTCCAAGGAAACACAGTGACTACGCAGCAGTGATGGAAGCCCTCCAAGCCATGAAAGCCGTCTGTTCCAACATCAACGAGGCCAAGAGACAGATGGAGAAGTTAGAAGTGCTGGAGGAATGGCAGTCTCACATTGAAGGCTGGGAGGTACATTCACTGTTCTCAACAATTGAGCTTAAAGGAGTTTTGCTGTTTCTCATGCTTATGTGTAGAATTGATTGCATTGGGTGGAACTGTAGATGGTCATTTTCCTAGATAATGCGAGGGGCCTATAAGCATTTCTGAAAAGTACATTCATTTTTATTTTTAAATATCTTTAAAGTGGCAGTTAATTTGCTTAACCTCAAACTCTGTGATAGAGCTAGTCGACACTGCATGGGTTATAGGCTTTGATATTTCAGCATTTGAACACCATGGTTATCCTTTTTCCTGTCTTAACTTTGGTCGATAAGTACACAGCGTGAATTCTGGAGCAAGTCCAGAAGGGGCCTCAGGCTCCCTACACATGCTGTGGTATTGTCTTCAGACTGTAAATTAGGTGTTTGATGGTGCATTTTATTGTAAGCCCACTTAGTCTCTCTATATTTGAATTTCTTCATTTCTAAAATGAATGAAATAGCTGTGATGTGATTTCTTTCATGTTTCTTTGATTTTAGAGAGGAAGGGAGAGAGAGAGAAACATTGATGGGTTGCCTCCCATATGTACCCCGACCAGGGATGATGGAACCCGCAACCTAGGTATGTGCCCTGACCCAGAATAGAACCCGCAGCCTTTTTGGTGCATGGGATGACACTCAACCAACTGAACCACACCGGCCAGGACTGTGATATGACTTTTAAGGTCCATTCAAGATGAAAAATTTTATGGGTTCATGATTTATTAAAGAAAGAGTTTTAAAAAATGATAAACAAGCAAATGGAAAGTGATATTCAAAATCTGCAATGTGTATACAGCTATGGTAACTTAGAATCCATTACTTCATGGAGTTGGAGCCCTCTATTACTTTAGTGCTATATATAAAATAAACTAAAGTTTTCTGTCTTCCTATTGCCTTAGTTTAGGTGAACATGAGCTTTGAACTGGATAAATTTTTATTATTATAAAGTAAGCAATTATCATAATTTTTTTTAAGTGTAAAGAAACTTTTGAAGTGTTTCTAACCAAATGTTGTAGCTCACAAATCCAAGTGGATTGCTTTTATCTTTAGGCATTATAATTGACTCATTTGTTTCTTCAATATGTTGTTTTCCATTTAGATCTAAAATGACGGCCACTTAGATTTGCAAAGAATCTCAAACATTGACCTCAGGGAATTCTATTTATCCATTCTTCCCCATGAATTTTTTAAAATGCTTACAGGGATCTGACTTAGCTTCCTCCTCATTTATATTCTTCCATTTCAAGTGTCCAGCGTGACCTCTCATTCAGTATGAACACTGCTTATTCTGATCCATTAAAATGGTTGTGTGTTTTTCAGTTATTCATGATGATAATTCTTTCCCCGAGGAGCGGTTGTCCTGCTGGGGTGAGAAAAAGGGACTCAGGTTTGCTTTTGCTCTTCTGTTGTCACTGAAACACTAGAAGAAAGCTGAACTTGCTTTAAACTGCAGGATTTGTCAGTGACATCTGCCAGGCCTTTTACCAAAACAAAAACTTCAGTCTTCTGTTTGGCACTTTATGGAAATGGGATCTGTAATAATTTTGTTTTCTCCTCGTATAGATCCTAAAAATCGAGTCTACTGCAGAAATGAGTGATTATTTTAAAAATGTTGATATTTCTTGTACTGTACATGCCAGTTACTCCAAGGAAGAATGCATGGGGGCCATACTGTGTCATATGTGACCCACAGTGGTGGGTGCCTGGACCCCAGTAGCCTTGCTGGGTGTATAATGCTGGAGAGCAAGAGAAAAAAGGAGCATTGACACAGAGGAAATTGGCAGGAAGAAATCAGATAGGACTCCAGTTACAGCAGGAGATAATATGAATGTTGGGCTTCAAAAAGAGTGGCAACACAAATTCTACTTGAGGAGATTTGAAAATGATTGTGTAAGGCACAGCCATACAGTGATTTGGGAGTTTGGGGACTTTGAAGGACTGCAGTTTGGAGTAGGTGCCAGCCAATTAATTGGCTGACGACTTTTGATAAGAACCAGATTCCTCATCTCAGTCCACTACCTTGGGAGGGGTGGAAAAGCTGTTAGATTACTCAGCCTGGTCCTTTCTGGGAGGTTTAGGAGAAACTGTTATCTGATAGGACTCCAAAGGTCACAGGATGAAGAGACAGTCATCCAGGATGAATTTCTGCCCTGGGAGAGAGTGGCAATGGTTCAAGAGCTTTCTTCGAACTGCTAACAGGGGTTATTGTTCAGTTTACAGACAGCTTTGCATATATTTAGAGTGACTCTTGTGGAGTTAGGACAGATGTCTGATGGCATGACAGTTACAGGATATGGAGTTTCTCAAAGACTTTTGGAGGTTAGGAGTCAAGCTAACGTTGGGAAACAGCTCCTTACCCAGCTCCTTCCATGAGCTCCAGGAACTAAAATTCTCTCGAATGGGATCTGAGTCTGAGATGCCATAAATTTGCCTTATTTTCACTTTAGGGGGATTATTATTTCAAATAAGTTACTTAATTATCTAGGGTCTTCTTTCCCCATTCATCAAAAGAAGTCTTTTTACAGTGAAATCTCTCAGATAAACTTGCCTATTATAAAAATTAGGTTTTTGTCAGCATTTATGCAGTAACTGCCCCCACAGAAGGTCTTCAGTTGCTTTAATTGCTCATATTTGAAGCTCTGCCTTTTATTAGTATAATTTATTATATCTCAGTCACATGTCTTATCCAACATTTGAAACATTCTACAAGATATTCTACTAAAGGTAATTGTAGAGCAATGATCAATGTGCTTGGAATCGAAGTTGATTAACTCTTTAATCAGAATCATTGATGTATTTCATAGAACAGGACCATTAGTCTTAGTCCACTCTTTGGTTGGTTGATAGTATTGTAACTATAACTGTAATCTTTGGAGCGATGCTGGCCAATATTGACAAAGGAGTATCAATAAACATTATATCATTTAGTAATTCAGCTCTATGTCCTTGATAGATTGATCTCTCAAAACGGGGGGAAAAATCACAACAAAAAGTAAGAGGGTGAATTATTAATATATGAAGATTTTGGAAAAAGTAAGATTCAAGATAAGTATTGTATTTTAGAAAGTAAAAGGAAACTAGAAATTTGATACTTCTTGGTTAGCTTTTACACGGAGACATACGATGACACCAAGACCATTTTAAAATCACCTCTTGTTGGTTTTGGAATCTGTTTGCTGCTTACATTTGATGAAGTTTGTGTCCTACAATGTATTGACTTCAAGTCATGTTCTCTTGTTATTCATGTCTGTGAATCTTGCCGAGATTATGGAGAGACCTGGTTTTTTTTTGGTCTCCTGTATGAGGGGTTTGGGTAGATAGATAGTCTGCCTTGAGGTAGAATTGATTTATAGATAGTCTTTGTTGTTTAAGGATAAGTGGTTTGGGAAAAAGACCATTGAAAGTGAATCCACATAAAAGGGGGACCAAAATGTCACAATATGTGGGAGAGAGGAGAAGTTTGATTGGAACATTATCTTGGTAAAATGAAAATTCATATTGTTAGTTTGTTTAATCTAATATATAACCGAATTTAGGTGATAGTTTCAGTTAATAATTTGAATGTCAAAAAGAGTGACTGAAATGCTGAGTCTTTGGAGAGGCTTGCATTTTATGACAAAATCGTATAATAAAACAGTGTGATATGCTTCAGTTCACGTTTGACTTTCAGAGTAGTTTTAAAAGATTTTTTGAAAGAATATTCAATGCTTCATTAATTTTCTCAAGAAACTCCTTTGACATTGGAACTGTTCTCTTATGAAACACCCATCTACTTGTCCTTCTTGTCAATATTCTTTTCTTCCACTATGAATGGGTCCCCCTCTCTTAGATCTTTGTCTGGCAGTACATTATATATGAGGGAGGCAGTTTCAAGGTCTCTTTCATCTCTCATCTTTCTCCATATTATGGTTTCCTCTCTGCAGTCAGTTTGTATTTTTTGGATGCTGACATTCAACCTTCGCTTGGCAAGATGAATGAGACAGCCCCTGGTGTTAAGCAGGGCGGGCTGATAATGAGGTCAGATAATAAGTGAATAGTTTCCTATTACAATGATTTTTGCCATCTCATAGCTGCAAAAATCAGCAAGGAACCCTTATGTAACTTATATTAAGATAACTTGTTAACATAAAAAAGAATTACCTTTTCAAACAGTCCAGATATGGTTTAGCAATATTATTTTTATTGTGTTTGTTGAGAAGAGATTTGTTTTATTATTGCAGTTCTTCATAAATTATAATTTTAATGTTTGAAGAGACTTGGAAATTAGAAAAGAAACCAAAAAATAAAATACACATGTTTCTGATTGCCTTTCCTGGCTCTTGTCATTTTCTGAAAGCATACTTTGGCACCTAACATGTGGCCACTCATGAAATTTATCATGCTTCCACATTAAATTCTGTAATGGTGCACTGAAACTTAATAGTTTCTCATGGATACTGACCATATAATTAATCGGCAGCCAATGATATATTTCAAATTATAGATTAAAAATTATTTAACTTCTTAACAAATTAGATTCTGAATTGTTACTATTTCCTTGCTGGATCCTGTGGCATGACGCACACACAAGGGGAGATGCTGTTGGTGAGCAGTGGTGACAACACCGGCTGCTCTGGGCCCCAGTCTATGACCGAAGTCATTGTTTGGTTCGTCCATTCAGGCTGATCTCAGCCACATTGGAAGGTGACATTTAAATGGTATACTTCATAAATTCAGCAAAGAAAATTACTTGAGAATGATTGAAACCTGAAACCACAGCATGGAATGAACTATATAATTAATAATAAACATACATGATCATAGACACATGTAGCCATCCCTGATATTCTTCGCTGTTCACTCACGCCCACTCTCATTTTATTAATGTTCTGTACTTGCAATGATTGCATGGCACTTAACTGGGTTCACATTTCTGTTTCTCCCACTAGTGTATGTGTGTTTTGGGAGCTGGAGTCATGTCTCAAGCTCTCGGTCCCCAGCATCTAAGACATTGTCTGATACAGTGTGTCCTGAATGGTAATTGAATGCAGATATAATTGCATTGTAGTTATGTATTGTGAGTGGCTTCTTTCATTTTTTTGGGATACTGTTGGCTCTTTTGGTTAATGTTAGTGATTCTGACCTGGTTCTATTTAGAGTCCAATGTTTGTTTCATTCTTCGGCCACTTTGATGTTGTCTAATAATCTTTAGTACCCTGTTCTGGGTTACGGTTCACAAATACACCTTGTGAGATTTTTGTCATTTCCTTGTCATTAGAGTTGAACACCCTGCAGTTGTTCGAAATTCAATCATTGTAAAGGTATTTCACCTGTACAGGTACCGTTTCTTTTGTCTAATGAACATATACGGGTGGGCTTCTCTCAGTGTATCTCACCCTTTGGGGTCGTGGTGATGGAAGAGGAATGAGATAGGTGTGCACAGCTTGGGGTAGAAAGAAGGAAGCTTTTGCAATGAGAGGGGCCTGGATGAATACGTCTCCCACCACTGGTCACAGATATTTATTTATGATTACTTCTTACCTTTCAGCCTTCCTTTCCTGATCTACTGAAAACAGTCGGGATTACAACTATCCATGTAACTTCCTAGTTGGTGTTTTACTGTGTTTAATTCTGTGTATGTAATTCATTTCAAACAGGCAGTCTCTGATTTTACATCATAAAGGTAGTTTCCTAAAAGGAAATGTGCATTAAAAATAAATCATCTATGTGATAAAAGTACATTACTTTGGTTATATTTTAAGGAATCACTAAAAGACAGCAGGGTCCTGAATCATATGGGTAAACTCATTATTTAAAATTATCTGCATGAAATATGTGCATATGTATACTACATTATATGTAATGGCTTTTGGACAGTTCAAACTTAATGATTTATGCAAAGCCCTCTTATTTTTTAAGAGCAATTTTTTCATACCTTACCGCTCAGATGTTGGCTTATCACCACACTGTTCAAGTAGCTTATTTTCATAAACAGTATTTTTTCATGGTGACAGTTTTTCCACAGGACAAGAGTCTGCTTCCTCTGACATCTGCATGGTGACCCATGAAACAGTTTAAAAGCTGATTTAATTCAATAACATTTCCCCAAAAAAGTTTTAGGGATAGAGAATCCATCTTGATAGAAATTTCTACCAGGAGAAAATACTAAACACATTGCCTGGCATGTTATAGAAATGTTAAAAACCTGACTTTAGCATTCATCTAGAGAGAAGTGTTTATTATACATGATTGTTCAGTGACTATGTATTTGTGAAAGAATATATTTAAAAAATTAACATCAGTGTTTAAAATGAAGACAAAATAACCAGGTAAAGTGACATTATGCAGATGTAAGTGAATATTCAGTGATGATGAAACATAACAGAGGGATGAAACACACTGGAGGTGTAACTATGACTGTGTAACATGGGATTAAACATCTTTTCTTCCCTGGGCACTGGAAAGCAGCTGGGACTGCCTCAGGCAGGGACCTGTGCTCACCTTTATCTCCATGTTAGCACGAATGCTGCACTGAGCTCTTGGGCACCTGAGCTCAGGTAATCAAGCCGCCAAAGCAGTATTACTTAAAGTATTGATGGGAGACCACAAACATCAGGACCTACTGGATGGTCAGGGACCTACCCCAGATTTATTCAGTTTCAATCTCTGAAGATAATTCCAACCAGAGTTTA
This sequence comes from Miniopterus natalensis, assembly GCF_054644295.1. Taxonomy (NCBI): domain Eukaryota; kingdom Metazoa; phylum Chordata; class Mammalia; order Chiroptera; family Miniopteridae; genus Miniopterus; species Miniopterus natalensis. Next base: position 24,987,863 of record NC_142096.1, read on the forward strand.
ACTAGCCCGTCAGATGTGTCTTCCAGACTCTAAAATTTGAGAACCGTTGCCCTAGAGGCTTCAGTCTCTTCTGTTGATCTGTCTGGCTTGTTTGATTTCTTAGCTCACTCATTTGACATTCTCCTTATGATAGACTTTAGCTCTCCTGACTGTTACCTAGCAGTCTAATGCTTGGAGGCATACCTTATTTCAATTTCTCCTGGGAATTTTGTAGCTTGGCTTTTTTATTCCTAACCCCAGAAACTCTCCTGGCATTTCTAGGTAAATGAAAAAAATGCACATAATTTTCAAAATATCATAAGCTTCATATATTTCAAAGATAAAGCTACAAGATTATTGTTTACTACAGAGAAAGGTAGAGCTTATCATTTAAGTGAGGGGAAAATATGAGAATAGAATATTTGCAGTAGCCATCCTTTCATAACATAACAAATTATCTTCCTGCCTTGGCTTTCCTGGGCTACTGTAAGAAATGGTCTAAGGTAAAGTATTTCGTACCTTCTGTAACATGGCTGTTAATAAGGCCACTTCTCACAATGTCGTGTAGGTCTTGTGTAGAAATGAATATGATGTTTCCTTTTTTACATTTTAGATACTATTCTATCTTAGTTTTTTTTTGGAGAAAGAGATTGCACTCACTATAAGTAAGAAATCATTGCTACTGGAATTGGGATTTATATTCATATTTGATGACAGTTTTTGCTTAATTATCACATTACAAAGTATATGAAATGGTGTAAATGTTTGACACATCTCCATTTATATATCTACCCTTATGATGAAAGGAAAGAGGAGAGGGAACTATCTAAAATTTAAAATGTATTTGAAATATAGATACTCAAATTAGCACAATGACATCATCTTAGTTAGCTTCCCTCAGTTCACACACAAAGCCAATGCCTGTGTTCTACTCAGTGGGCAGTTTTCCTTTGTGAATGATTCAGGGACCCAGGCTCCTTCTCTCTTGTGGCTCCTTGCTGCTTCCAGTGATTTTTACTTGTGTTAAGGATCATTTTTGTCACTAACTCATATGGGCATTCAAGGCTTACTTAGTGAATGTGTGTGTCTGTGTCAGCTTTTAATAACTACAGTGAAAAACTTCCTTTAAATACATAGATTTTTTTTTCTTCTTTTCTTTTTCCTCTTTATCCTAGTGGTGGAGCTATAAACTGAGTCCTACTAAAAATTTAGACAGTTTCTCATACTTTGCCATGTGTCAATGGAGCTCTTTCCTCATATCAGGGAAAGAGAGGAGGAAGAAAGGAATTTTAAGGACATTAATGTTATGAACGAGTTTGAAATCATTTCCTTTCCAAAGAATAGAGGTAACATGTATCATAGATGTTTATGTATGCATATATATGTAAAATACCTAAAAGAGACACAGAATCTCTTTTTTTCCTGTTTATTGAATTTATTGTGGTGACACTCTTTTTTAGAAAAAACTTTGTTGATTTCAGAGAGAGGAAGGGAGAGGGAGAGACAGAGATAGAAACATCAATGATGAGAGTGTCACTGATCGGCTACCTCCCGCATGCCCCCCACTGGGGTTTGGACCTGAAACCCAGGAATGTGCCCTGACCAGGAATCGAACCTCAATCTCCTGGCTGGCTGGGCTGGTGTGACACTCTTAATAGTAGTTGTGTCATCTCAGATCAACCAGGAGGAGACTGGAACGGAAGGAGGCCTCCATTCAGTGTATTAATATTTGCACTGTTTGAACTTTATCCTGTCTTTATATCGCATCTTCAAATAAAAACAAATATGCTTTTAAGGAAGAAAAGAATTACACATGAAAGTTTTTGTTAAGTAATCAGACATTATCTCCATTTTTCCTGACTCAGGGGTCCAACATTACTGATACCTGCACTGAAATGCTAATGTGTGGAGTCTTACTGAAAATTTCTTCTGGAAATATTCAAGAACGAGTGTTTTTTCTTTTTGATAATCTTTTGGTGTATTGCAAAAGAAAACACAGGTAAGAGGATAAACAGGTAACACTTCAGAAATTGTTTATCCCCCTCACAGGTTCAACTTTTCCTCTGTGGTCCTGGGAACTCACAATCTCATCGGTAAATGTCCACAGGCTCAGCCCATTCTATGCCTTTTCCCTTCATCTTCTTATAAAACCTAACTGAAATGTGACTGTCATTAGATGATACTCCTCCCCAGGAGCCTTCTGGAGGAAAAGTGGTTGTTGTTTCTAACCCCTACCTGGTATTTCCAGAACCCAGCTGGCACCATAGTTATTAGAGTGTTATTGAGTATACTCCCTGTGCTATACTTCACACCCTCGTGAGGAAATAAAGAGTATTGTTTCTTCCATTTTGCTCTGGCTGTTTCTCCTTCTTGGCTGTTGCTCTTCCCTCCAAGGCTTGTGTGGCCCGGTTCTTCGTGTCTTTTAATCTTATTTAAATATCACTTTCTCAGAAATATCTTCCCTGACCACCCCATCCAAGGCAGCCTCTCAGCCACTCTATCAATATCTGGAAAGTACATGCTGATATTTTCTCCATTCTTTATTTGTTTATTTCTGCCACCTTTACAAGGTTAGACTGTAAGGTCCATGAGAACAAGGGTCTTGGTGCTTTTCATTGCTATTTAATTATCCATCCCCAGAGGCTGGAGCAGACCTACCATGTAATAGATACTCAAGAAACATTTGTTGAATAAGTGAATAAATGATTGAATGGATGAAACCCAAGCAAGTCCTTGGTATAGCTTAGCCATCACCCATGTAAACAATGTTATGTATTAATGTCAATTAATGCAATTGTTGTTTGTTTTAAAGCATAGATATACTTTTTTTTCTTCAGAAGTTACTTGTTTGACTGCATGGTTTTCTTGAAATTTTTGCAGGTTGATTAAGCAAAATAGTAAAGTTGTACTTTATTGGGAAATTTCCTGAACCCATATGTCCTTCTTAACTGTATCTAAGAAACATTCATTTTAATGAAGTGGTACCATGTACCTTGATGAAAGAGAACAGGTTAGGATTAGAGCCAAAAGATAATTAAATTGTTGTCATCTTTGTCTTAGTGAGCTTTTTGAAAAATTGGTTTTGACCTCATGTGGAAATGACCTGTTTATTTTTTCTAGTATGCTCTTCTAAATTCTTTGTGTTTGGTAGCAAGATCGAGATTAATAAAAATAAGCTTTAGGAAGATGTAGGCTGTTAATTTTACTTGTATGTAACTCATTTAAAAATGGTAATGTGATTCAAGTTGTTTAGGTGTAATTATTTTTTCCAGCTTTATTGAGATATAATGGAGAAATAAAATTATAAGATTCTTAGAGTGTACAACATGCTGATTCAATATATATAATACGTCGTGAAAGGATTTCCCCCACTGAGTTAATTAACATATCCGTCTAGGTGCAGTTATTAAAGGCATTCATTTGAGACTGATACTTTTTTTTAAAATTACAGTTGATCTCATTCCTATTTATATATATGTGCCTGCCTTTGAGCTCAAAGCTTTTGCAAATGAAGACTGTACAAATGATGATATTATTTATGGTCTCAAGGCCTTAATGTTTAAATAAGTTAAACAACAAGAAAGGTTTCATAAAATTAAAATCTCGGGTTTAGCAAATATCCTTAATGTATGTATAGCATGGACAAAGTACATAGTAATTAGAAATGGAAATCACTAAATAGGTCTGTGTCCATCCCTTCCTGAATGATGGGAGTGTGACTCTACCATCTGTTTCCTTCATTTTAGAATACTTCACTTCCTCTACCTTGTCCTGTCTAAGCTCTGATGATCCTTCAGAAAGTATGAGTAAACTAATCTTTTCCAAACGTCCAGAATGTTGTAATTGCAAGAACCAGGGCCCTGATGAATTTATTTTATTTTTAGATCTACATTCAATAAAGACAAGAGTGCTAATTATGTATCCCAGCTGTCCATATTTCTAACACTATTAATCTTAGAAGAAACTGGCATTGAAAAATAATATATTATGTAGTATTTGATACATATAACATGACTGCTTAGTTTGGCTTGTTGATGAGCTTTGTGTATGAGATGGTATCATCATGTATTTAGTTGTCTGCTACTTATATTTTGTATAAGATATGCTTTTTAAGCACTGTATTCATGTATGTAGCAATAGTTTATCTTAACTGCTGCATAATATTCCATTGGTTGGCTATAACACAATTTAATTAATAACATTTTATTTGTTCTCCTGTCTGTGGAGACAGGATAAATTTGTTCTTTCCAGTTTTTCTCTTACTGTGAACATTCCTATACATGCATCCCAGTGACCATTGAAACACATAATTAGGAAGGAAAGTATAGACTCAAGATATGCAAGTACTCAATATTACAATATAGAGTAAACTTATTGTCAAACCATAGACTTTTTCATCTTTAAAATTCAATAGAGCCATTTTCTGAAGGGACCAAAGATCTATTTGAACGAGGTGTTGCAGTATTAACCACTTACTAGAATTTCATATTGATTCTTATCATCTGTAGGTCAAGAGGAATATAAAAAGCCTGTACAGGGCTAAGAGCCTGTACATTATCACAAAGAAAATTAATACTTTGGAAAATAAGACCCAATTTGAGATTCCATGCCTGTGACTAAAACTGTCATCAAGGATATTAAGCTTTTCAAAATAGGATTGGTTTTAAGTATGATGTATGCATTTATAAGAAATTCTTTTTCTGCAACACACCGTGATACAATTTCCTACCTAAGGCATATTAGTTGGCTCTGCATTCTTTATCTTTGGCCTCCAATGATGCCAACTTTCATAGCTACCTGGCTCGAATCCCTAATTTATAGTATTTATTTAGGCTTATTAACGAAGGGTACTTAGAGGTTGCTTTCGGAATGAACATGAGAGTGTAAGATCGTGAAGGCCTGGGGCTGACAGACTCTCCGTCAGATTAATTAATCAATATAGCTAGTTTTCTTTACTAATGATGAAGGACTATAAGTTTGGAGAAAGGTTTAGACAGATAAGTAGGATATATACTATTTTCCAAAGAAGAAAGTCAGGGACTATGAAGACACCTTGTGACACCTCCCTGCACCCACTTCCTCCACTCCATGGCAGGTATCTAACCACAGAGGAGAAGGGGAGAGGGAACACTGGCGTTGGTGTGCAGTTACGGCTTAACCTTTGCTAGGTGTGTCTGTGTTACACAAGTGAGTAATTATTTCAGCATACAGAATTGTTAGGCAGACTTGTACTAGTAAGTATAGTTCAGGTCAATTGAGATCTCTTGAGGGACTAGGTATTCTTTAATCCTCTCAAATCATTCCTTATGATCTTTCCTTTTAAATTTAATTGAAAAAACCCAGTTTTTAAAACAATCTCTCCCGAATGTTCAGTGATTCAACTACAAACATACATAATAACCCAATTCATTACTACAAATGTTCATCTGTAAACCTGGATTTTTTTTTACTTTGTGTTACATACTTCTAAAGATTAAAGGTCAATACTGGACACACTATATACAAAGTTTTGGAATGATTTAGACTATTTTGAAAATAACTAAGACCTTTATGAAGGATTCTACATGTGTTAAGAGACTTAACAAGTATACAGTTATCATGTCATAAAAACAATATAGGAAACATTTTCAGCTGGATAATGAACCTCCAGCAGAGTCAATTTTTTTGGTAGAGGGATTATAAGATCTAACTGAATTTTACCAAGGATTGGAAATTACCAGCTACTTACTGAAAATGAGAAATGAAGGTGAAAGAAATCAAATGAAATTTTAACCAACTCTTAGTGTCAGGTGTGATTGGGCACCTCTGATGTTCTATAATGAGCTAAAGCACATGTTTACCTTCCCACCTGTACATTTTCTTGAGCCCAGAGCTCCGGTTTATTTAAAAAACTACAAGTAAGTCACATCTCGCAGTGCACCAGTGCTGTTATGAATGAGAGGGAGGGCACAAGTAAAAAATACCAAGAGCCTAACATTTGATATCATTGATTGGATCGGTATCTCATTTGTCCTTTGCAAAGATCTGATTAAATTATAGTGCTTCAACGCTGTCTTGCGTTAAGTAAAGCAGTAATGATTGTGTGGTTTCATCCCTTTATAAGACGGTTGAAGAACAGCAAGACGTCTGCAGATGGACATCGGTACCTTTTCCGTGGCCGCATCAATACAGAGGTGATGGAAGTGGAGAATGTGGACGATGGCACAGGTCAGTGACTGGCAGATGCAGAACAAAAGCCCAGTGGTAAACTGCCTTACAGGACAGACTGCTCAGTTGAATAATTCAGTGCAGTGCAGTAGAGCTGAGAAATACTTTGTTAGGTAGAGCAGTCAGAGGAAAAAGGCGAAAGGGAGGGAAGGACTGTTTTAAAAATGAAAAATTATTTTTGGCTGAAACATATTGACATTAAACACAGATACAAAGAAATAGCTGAGTAGGAATGTCATAGACACTCACAGTTCCTAGTCTAGAGAGTGTGAATGCAGAAAATATTTAATGAATGAATTGATTTTAAGTTATCCTATGTGTTATAAGTATTTATGTGACATTGTGTTCCTATGTATATTTAATGTAGAATATAGTAAACTTTAGATTTATTTCATCTATACATTGCTAGTAATATATGCAGGTTGTCAATTTGCTTGTACGGGGAAGTTGTGGATGGAGGTGCTTTGTGTAATTTAAGTTCTTTGTTTCACAAAGACAGTAAATTTTTGCTCTGTACAACTGAGGTTATGGACTTTTATAAGTAAGTTCATGAACTCGTGATTAGTCACAAATATTAAGTAAAATGAAGTTAAAATAAATTATTATTTGCTATTTGAAAAAAAGTTTTATATCATATGGATGTTTATTAAATTGAATCACTCTTTTTCCAAAGATTTTAATTAGAATTTCAAAAGTACGCTTCTAAGAGGAAAGACAAGATAATATAAAATATATTAATGGTTGATTAATGACTTTTATTCCCATACAGAGAAATGTCTTTATAATATTCAGTTTAAATGTGGGATTGGGGCACAGATCAGCTCTCCTCCCACATACGTTTGTTGTCATCCCTGGATCTCAGAGGGAAGAAGAATGTTTCTCATCTGTAGGGAGCACAGGTTTTCAAATGCTCACCTGTGTGCCATATCTCCATCTTGTTTATTAGAATCCTAACAAATTATCCAGTACTTAAAATAGTGAACTGTGGTTGCCCCAGGTCAGAGAAAAAGACATGCAACGGGCAGAGTTCAGGTGGTGCCTGGGACGGGACGCTTCCCTTGGGCACCAGGTCATGCTGTGGAGACGCTCCTCACTGGCTGATGGTGGGATGGAGATGGGGAGCTGTCGGTCAGCAGGAGCAGGGAGCAGTCCCACATTTCCAATCCCTTTCTGTGCTGCAGAATACGGTACAGTTGCAGGTGCTCCCCTGATCACACTTGGGACATAGCAGCCTATCTTTCCATGACAGGGTGTGCACGTTAGTCTTTATAAGGTGGCAGAACTCTCTTTAAGGCTTTCTAAGGAGACCGTTTAGTGACGGCTTAGAAATGCTACCTGTCTAAAATGTGAGTATCTCTCTTGCTTCAGTAACCTGAATGCTCAAGAGAATGTCTTAAAGCCCGCAGTTTGCTTGGGGTGGGAGAAGTGAGGCGGGAAAGCACGCTCCAGCCTTCACACTGCCCTTTGTTGGCCCTGTCTCCCGGGGGGACCTCCGCTCCCCTGTTGCCTGAGCACTGCCTTTGTTTTCTTCCCCGGGTCTCACTCCCCTCCTTTCCCTCAGGGATGTGGTTGTCAACATTTATACCTTCTTCCCTGGTAGCCTAAGTGAATTTTGTATTGATTACCGTGGTTACTGTGCTGATGGGAAACCGGGGCACTAGATAGAGACATGTAAGAATCCAGGGCCTTTGGAGGGATGGGCATAAAATGCTGTCATCAGTGTATCTGTGTCAGATGTAGGGGAGTGAGAGTCTATGAGAGGTGAGGTGAGAAATGTTCCCTTGTCGAGCATTGACTGCATGCAATATATAAACATTTTGTTAATTTTATTTTTTGTGCTTCAACACACACATATAAAGCAAAGGTATTTGGAAGAATTCAGTGGTTTTTGGAACTTCTGTGAATCGAATGATTGCGTTGATATGGTATTATCTATAACATTTGCTCATTCACCTTTGCTCATTAATTTCCAGCTGACTTCCATAGCAGTGGACACATTGTGGTTAATGGATGGAAGATACATAACACAGCAAAAAATAAATGGTTTGTGTGTATGGCAAAAACACCTGAAGAGAAACACGAGTGGTTAGAAGCAATTTTGAAAGAAAGAGAAAGACGAAAAAGTGGGTATATGAGTTGGGTACGAAAAAGTGGGTATATGAGTTGGGTGCGAAAAAGTGGGTATATGAATTGTTATATTTGGTGAAGATCCTAACTTAGCAGAAAAGCTAAGATAATGGGCTAAAGTTGTGAAAGACTAAAAAGGAATATAATGTTCACTTGAATTTTCTATGTGATGTAAGCCCCATGCTAAAATACTTTTTGAATGCTTCCAATACTGTTACTTACCAAAAGAAAGAAGAGAGTGATCTTATGTAGTTAGCAAAATAATTGTATTGTGACTGGCAGTGTCTTTTAAATAGTGTCTTAGTGTGTTTGGGCTGCTGTAACCAGCTATCGTAGGCTGGGTGGCTCATAAACAATAGACAGTTATTCCTCATTGTTCTGGAGGCTGGGAAGTCCCGGATTGTGACACCTACAGATTCTGTGCTTGCTGTCAGGCCACTGCCTCATACAAAGCCTTCTTGCTGTAACCTCACAAGGTGGAAGGAGTGAGAGGGCTCTCTCTAGGTCTCTTTTATAAGGGCACTAATCCCATTCATGAGGGTTCCATTCTCATGCCCTGACCACCTCCCAAAGGCTCCACCTCCTCATGCCATTTTATCAGGGATTAGATTTCAACATGAATTTTGGGGGCACACGAACATTCGGTCTACAGCAAATGGTTTCACTTGCTTTAAAATTTGTTCAAGTTTCTTTGCGCTTTATTCTTGCTGTTCCTAAAGCATCAGCAGAGTTTTCCTTTGAGACAAACTTCAGTAATGTGCAGCACCGTAGGGCCTCCAACAATTGTTTTCTGCGTATTAGAGTGAAAATTCCTAGGTCAAATACGTTAGTGTCCTAATTATAGAATAAGGTGCTTTGGATATATATTAACTTTTTAAAAATGCTACAATGCCATTGAATTTAATGTAATATAACCCATAAGGAGCTTGTTCACATGAAGTGGTCTAGCTCAAATTTGCTTTGTGTTTTTAGCAAGATTTGCAGGAGGTATTTGGTCTGGCAATGTTCAGTTGTGTGGAGTTTGTCTACAAGTAGCCATATTTCTGTAATTCAGTTAAGAAATAGAAATGCTTGTATAACTTCTAGGTTCTTTACCAAATAATTGATAAGAAATATGACAGTGTTTGTTCCTTCCCCCAGAGATTTAGGAATAAAACATCTCATTGGTGATACATTTTAGAGCACAAAGAGCCCTTTCCATCTTCAGATATTTTCCCTTGGAGAATGTATACATTTTCTACCTTGGTTAAAATGTCCATAATACACAGTTGTGTTAAGAATTTCCAAAGCCTTTTCAAATACTTACTCCTTTGATTGATGTTGGATGAAGAACCAGATAGGAATTTTTAACACAAAGATTATGAATGCACAACAGACTCCTAAGTTTTGTTAAATCTAGCAATTAACTCAAATATAGAAAATTATATAAAAATAAATTGATTTTTTCATCAAATTGAAGCTTTATTTTTTCAGAATGGCTATGCATATAGATATGGCAAAGACCTCCCAGAAAGGTTGGAGGTGGGGAGAAAGACTGAAGAAAAGGAAGCACATTCTATAAATCTGTGTATGTTAACAGGCTCAATTCTTAATGGGTTATTCACTATTACTAACAAATGTCAATGGCTCCTACATTATAAAAAATAAAATGTTAGCAAGAAATTTTCTAGCTAGAAGACTAAAATAATTCAAGTATTTCTTCCTCTGCAACAGCTCTTCATGAAAGTCCCACTGATGAAGTGTCAGTGTTCCCAGGATTTCCGTCTCGGTACTGTCTCCACTAAACTGGATTCCTTGCCTGGGTCATCTTATTCCCACCATATCACCTTCCACTTCTACTTTGCCAAGTTCTCAATCATCATGTCTAGCCTTGTCCTGTCTCCTGAGCTTCATGCTTACATATTCCACTGACCCCTGAACTCCACCTGAATGACCAACGTCAACTTGCTCAGTGCTGGCCTTGCCCTTACCTGAAACCCTTTGCCCACTAGACCTCCCCATCCCCATTCAGTTGTTGTGTCAAAAGCTTGGAAGGCATCCTGAGTTCTTCTCTTGCCTTCACATCTACAATCAACCTGGTGGGGTGTCCTCCCAATACCACCTCCTAGATATTTCTCAACAATAATCCTTCCTATTACTGTCTGTAGCGCCTCAAACTTGCCTGAACTTTTGCGTTTCCATCCTAATGGTCTCCCTCTTTTTAACCCCCCCCCCCTTTCAACTTGTCCTCTGAGCTTAGTTTTCAAAGCCACAAAACTTCCTTTCTTGCACTACCGTGCCTTCTCCCCCTCCGGTTAAAACAGACATTTCCCTAGTACCTAAGGAATGAAGGACCTTGAACTGCAGTTGAGCAAGCACCCTGCCTAACCCACCAGCACATCTCCTGTGCTCTCACCTAAACCCAGGGCTCCATCTGTATTGTTTTACTTCACTTAGCTTTCTCTCTGCAAATCCTGTTCATACCTGTGCATTCATTCACACAGAGCTCTTCCATGGAGCCTTTCTGAATATTTCTCAGATGAGGGAGCTACTCAGAATGTGCCCCTGTTGTATGACAACTTTTCCTCTCAGGCTGTCTCTGGGACCACACTATCCAGTTGTGCTGAGTCCTGCAGAAGGGGCTCCTAAAGTGTGAGATACAGCTGCTCTTCCTCTACGGGCCAAACCATGTACCTTTGAAGCTCAGCGTGCACCAAGGCGCCCAGTGGCCCTGGGCCTCTTGCCTCGACAGTCTCCCTGTATCACAAGAGCTTCCTGAAAATCAGGCCCCTGTAGTCCAGAGCTCTGTGTCCACAGCTCCAGCACATGGTCGACATGGCAATAAATGTTTGTTTACTGAAGGCGTGAGCGAATGAAGAGACTTTTTCAGTTCCCTGTCCTTGGTTTTGTTTTTGATAGGTTTAAAATTGGGAATGGAGCAGGACACCTGGGTAATGATCTCCGAACAGGGTGAGAAACTCTATAAAATGATGTGCAAACAAGGAAATCTGATCAAAGACAGAAAAAGAAAGCTGACTACATTCCCTAAATGCTTCCTTGGAAGGTAGGGTTGGAAGTCTGGGTGCGAATATTGTTTTTACATATTTTCACTATTTTGTGTTAATTTTCTTTGTTTGTTTTTCTTTAAAAATATTCTCCTGAGCAGTTTTGAATATTTCTTTACTATCAAACTTTTCTGGACCACAGTGGGGTGAGGGAATGGGCATGCAGCTGGGAACCATGCAAACCTAAGGCATTTGTCCATTCATTCATGACTTTAGTAAGTTCTGGTGTACTGTGTTCCAAGGGCGAGGCAGAGGCTGGGCAGGCAGGTGGGTTTGCCTGTAGGGGACAGTCTGGCAAGGACATGAGTACAGGGCCCGAAAGATAGAAAATGCTAGAGAACTAAAGAAACATAGTCTAAGTTACCAATTTAAAATTTTGACAGCCAGGCTCAGGATGAAGGGCTATAAATAAAGAGTCTGAAAAAGTGGGTCATGCGAGGGGGCGGGCACAAAGCAAGAGGAAGGGAAGTCGCTTGAGTGTTTAGCTTAGATGGACTGTGGGTGTCCTTGGGTTTTTGCAGACAACTGTGCGTGGGGAATCCCTGCTGGGTTAAACAGGCAGGGCCACAGGGAAGGGCAGTGCCTCAGGTACATATAGGTAGTCCAGGCTTTGGGTTGGATTCTTCCTATACATTATATCTGATCCTCAAACACATACTTATATTTTATAAAGATTCAGGAACTAGGGATCAGGAAGTTCTGTCCTTTAGCTATCTTTAATATCTGTTGTATACTCTTTAGTCCCAAATTTGCCTTTATGTGGATAGTAACCTTATAATTGAAGCTGCTGTAAGATTTTCCCTTTGTGTTTTTCAAAGTCTCCACAAGTTAAATAGTTATTAAGTATGGTTTAGGTAAGTCTGAATGTATGGACATGGGTTTTCTAGAGGAGTCCAATTTAAATAACTGCAGGCTTTGTGTATATGAAAAGTGTATGTTGCAATACACTGAAAATAGTCCCTTCTGTTTTGAGACTCCTTTCATAGCTGCTTGATGGATACATGGCACAGATAGACTTCCTGGGGGGAAAATTAACTGTTTAACCTTTTCATTGGGTTTCTGCTGCAGTGAATTTGTGTCATGGCTGTTGGAAATCGGAGAGATTCACAGGCCTGAAGAAGGTGTTCATTTGGGACAAGCTTTATTAGAAAATGGAATTATACACCATGGTAATTATTTTATTAACTGCTTATTTATTCTATTCATCCATAGATTGCCTGTATCTTAGTTCCATTGATTAGTTTAGTTTATAATAATTCTCCACGTTATAGGATGCTTATGTTTTTTTCAACATTTTTGAATGGCTGATATGTACAGAACCATGTTTCAGGGAGTGAAGGTTTATGGTGATGTATTTGCTAACTTTAAAATGAACTACAACATAGGCAAGAATCAGAAATACAAATGTGTGTGTTGTGGGATCTCAAAGGAAGGGATGGCGAGTTCTAACTAGAGTCTTTAGGAATGCTTCACGAGGGAGCTGGGGTTAATGTTGGGCATTGTAGAATGAATAGAACTCGTCCAGGGACAGGGCAGAAGGACATTCCACCCCAAGGAATATTATATGGCGCTCGGGCATGGGAGTGGGGAAGTTCATGGCCGCGTCTTGGGGAACTAGCTCTGTCTCGTGTGGCAAGACAGTATACTTCCATGATGCATATACTAGGGAGGGGGTGGGGTGAGAAAGGCAGGCGAACACCAGACCCAGATCTCACCTCCCTGGCTGTACTGTCTCTGGCTGATTCTGAATATGAGAAGCTGGTGGACACTTTTAAGCAAAGGAGTGAGCAGACTTGGTTTAAAGCTAACAGATGCAGCAGTGTGGAGCCTAGAGTAGACAGTAGAGATTTCAGGGAGCCCTTTGCATTGGGGCCCATCCCATCCCAGGAGTGAGCGGCCCAGGGCGTTGCCAGGGTGTGTCAGTGGGCACGAGGAGAAGGGCCCATGCAGAGATTCCGGTGAAGCTGAAACAGCCTATTTGATAGCTGGCTGAGGGAGATGAAGAGTGAAGAGCAACATCAGATTATTCTGAGCTTTCTCTTTGGGTGACAGGAAAAGCTCATGAGGAGGAGGAACAGGTTGGGGAGAAAATAAAGATCTGCTGTGGGTTGGATATGAGACAGCCATGGGGAAGGGCACAGCCAAGGTTGAAAATGTGCATAAAGCTCGGGGTGGAGAGAGGGAGAGATGGATTTGGGAATCATTTCGACAGAGTTATCAGATTGCTCAGAACATCAATACGAAACAACAAACAAAAAACAAGAAAGCAATGATAGTGAGACTAAGAACAAAAGCCTGAAGAAAGTCTAATGCAAAACGTGGCAGAGGAGGAAAGGACCTGAAATTAGGGATAAATGTGGACATTTGGCTGTGTATTTTGATGTTCATTTCCTTTCTGACTTATAATGGGATGCGAGCAAACTAGGTCCTCCCAATCCCCCCCCCCCACACACACACACTGGTGCTGCTGGTCATGTACAGCCATCTATCCAGATAGGCATCCTCTGGAATTCCTTTCCCTTCCTCTGAAAAGAAAACAAAGAAATCAACAACAGAAGATTTTTTGTTTGGAAGGAATATCAGAATGGGAGAATTTAGTCCTAATCAGTTTATCTCCTCTATTTCAGACACCACATTTCTCCAACAATACAATTTTGAAAAAGAAATAGGAGATAAATTCTGGATCAAAATTTATTTTGAAATCTCAAATGCAAGAACCTTTTGATTATTTAACTTGTGAGAATTTAAATCTTTTTGAACAGTGGTATTTATAAGTGGAATAACTCTTTTACTCTCTATTAATACTGTTCTGTTCACCACAGTTTGATTTTAGTGGCCTATGCTGTTACTGTTTGTGGGATTTGATCAGTTGTAATGTCAGATTTGACATACAGAATTTTTGTCACTGGAAATAATATATTTTTTTAAGTGTTTGAAACTAACAGATTCCCCCAAACTGGGGGTGCGAACATATTATGCAATTTCACATTAATAATTTTATTAGAATGAAGAAATATGAGCCACAGGTGCTAGTTTCATTAGTATGTGGTTCCAGTTGCATTTTAGTGAAACTAGAATTCCTAAAATAAAGTTGAATGAACCGTCTGTTTTAAGGAAAGCAAGCAAACAGAGGTAGAAAGTAGACTGTTGTTGCTGTCATTTGAGAACTTCACCTGAGGCAGAGCCCTGCTATACCAGGAATTCAGGGGTAGAAGCGCATGTGCTTTCTCTGTGATATGCTGATGATATTCTTCTTGCCTGGCACTACTATTTACATTGTAAATGCTAATATGAGAATTCAGAGACCTCATTGCTTCTATCCACTGGTGTGCTGAAGTTGGTTTGTATGAGCTCAAGAGAGTGGGTAATTAATTTTTTTTTAAAATTGCAAGGTGGTTGTTAACCATATCTATTATTAAAATAGACGTTATAGAAACATATAAATACATAAATTATAAACAAAGGTAATACATTCTTAAAATGCATCACTTCCTAATTATTTTACATATATTATATAAACATATAACTACATAAATTGTAAACAAAGGTAATATATTCTTAGAACTCATCTCTTCCAAACTGTTTTACTGTTCACCATGCTCTTTGTGTTACTTATATCTATTATTTCTGTGTGGTGGTGGAAATACTAGATAATAGTGTGTCAACACATGTCTAACTCTGTGTTCAGTGACTTTGTTTTAGTACCTTGCATTTGGCCATTTCAGGAGTATTTATACCACGGAAATCTGGCGAATGCTACAAATAAGAGCCCCTTCTTCCCTCCCACCTAGAAAGTCAGTTGTTCAATATTTACCAGTGCACCCTGGTAACATCACATGGTTGTTGAAAAGATGGCAATAAGCAGCCTTTCTCACAAGATGACCTGAACTCAGTCGGTTAATAAACCCTTTTTCCATGTTCAAGAAGTTGAGGGAGTAGACTTGAATGCAGAACTATTTACTGTTTTTCCAGGGCAACAGCTAAGAGTTGCAGATTAACCCAAGATTAATTCTCGAAGTCACAGGAGTTTGCTTAATGGGCTAGCACTCCATTTTGAATAGGTTAAACCACCACTTGCTTTATTGTGGCAAGAGGCATTTGGGCCCAACATTTTCTTGAATTTTGGAATATCAAGACAATTTATTTCAGTGAATCTTAAGTGATAGAAGTGGGAGTAGGTAGATTGCATAAGAGAACTCAATAACTGGTCTTGAAAGACGCCATAGGAGTTAAAATATTTCTCTCGAATTTTTTTTTCCACACATGCTTTTTTATTTTGGGGTTTAATTTGGAAAAAAGGATGTCAAAAGCCTGTGTTGTTTATCTTTTATTGGGGGGCGGGGTCAGCAATCCTGTCTCAATTTTACGGCTACAAGCCATGCACATGGTTTGGAGAGTTTGGGATAAAATAGCTGAAACTTCTCGTGTGTGTGTGTGTGTGTGTGTGTGTGTGTGTGTGTGTGTGTGTGTGTGTGTGTTTACAAGCCTTTTGGCATTTTGTTTCTGGATTCACCAAATGTAGTTCATGTGATTTAATTCCAACAGCTTTTCCTCCCCCTTCAACATTGTTAACAAAAAGTAAAGGTCAGAGTCTTCAACCTAATCATGAAAATAGAGGCCATTGCAGTAAATGATCTCTTCTGCAAATTTGCGTTCCCTGTAAAAAAAACATTTACATGTAAACTCTGAACTTCAATTTTAAGTTTTTGCTTTCTAGAACAGTCATTTTTAAAAAACTTAACAGTCTGTAAAATAACTTCTGGAAAAAAGAATATTTGAGAGGAAGTTTAAGAGGAGTCTTTATTATGAAAATCTTATCATAAGGATGCGAGTGAAGAGTGACCACTGTCATTTTCCACTGAGAAAAATAAAAAATTGAGTGACATGAAAGAAAATTTCTAATTTCCTCATTTTTACATTTCTCAGTGTAAGAAAACTTAAAATGTTGGAATCATTTGCATAGCGAAATTATGCAATCTGCTCTGGAGAGCTAAATACAGGGTAAATGGTCAAGACTGGTGTATGTGTGGTCTTGGCTTTATCACTGTGGGATAAAACAGATAAATGTTAAAATTCACTTCTAGAGCTAAAACTCAAACCATAACTCACTAATTGGAATAGTGAAGGGTACTGTTTGCTCGACTTTGTGGCATTGTAAAGAAATAGAAAACACACACTTGTATATTTATATAAATATATAAACACACTACACACAAATGCATATAATATGCTAGATCAATGTTAATAACCTCAATTTAGTTCTTAAGTCATTGTATGGAAATGGTAAATGTACTGTATAACCAAATCTTATCATGAATCTTACTGTCTAAATACTGGATTTGCATTACTGTGTTAGGAAAAGAAAAGCTTTTGGTAAAACTAATGTTCAGTATTTGGGAATATGAGTTTCACAAATGTACTTGTTTTTAGCTGCCACTTTTTTAGGTTGGCAGTATTTTAATACATTGTTTTTATGTTCTTAGTTACTGATAAACATCAATTCAAACCAGAACAGATGTTATATAGATTTCGCTATGATGACGGAACATTTTATCCAAGAAATGAGATGCAGGATGTGATTTCAAAGGTAACAGCTTCTATAACCTTTTGTCGATAGCAGAATTCATGTGATACTTTAACAAGATAAAATGCTGTTGAGAGATTTAAAATATTCTTCTGGTACAGAAGTTTTTTAAATGACATACATAAGCAAACCTCTCAATTTTGTCTTGCTAGTGTAAGAATTCTAATGTTAAATCATTATTCTCTTATCTAGTTCTAAATGGAAATAATGCAGCTGCATCATTCAGAAGTTTTTTATCATTGAAAGCTATTTCACATGTAGCAATAAGTGGTCATGATATGTGAATAAATGAAAACTACAAATATATAAAATTAATGTAACATTTTTTGTACACTTGACAAAATTTATATTGACATGCAGTGAACCAATAGTATGATATATTGCTGATGATAGATCTATTTTCTGTTTATTTTAATGTTTTAATTGATTTTAGAGAGAAAGGAAGGGGGAGAGAAAGAAAGGGGAGAGAGAAGGAGAGGGAAACATTGATGAGAGAGAAACATGGATTGGCTGTTTTCTGCATTAATCCCCACTGGGGATCGAGCCTGCAACTCCAGCATGTTCCCTGACCAGGAACTGAACCGGTGACCTCTTGGTGCATGGGAAAATGGTCAACCCACTGAGCCACACTGGCCAGGCAGATTTATTTTCTGTTTACATTCCATCTTTTTATTTTCTATTTTAAGAAAAATAATTTGAAAAATCCTTTGTATATGTATATATCATACGTGTATGACAAATTCATGGCACAATTTAATCCTATTTTAATTATTTAAGTTACATTATTTTTATGAGTTACAACATATGCATTATATTGGAATGTAATATTTGAATAACTTTTATATTGATTGAGATTGTGTAATGATTCCAGAATGTCAGTGGTGGATAAATACATTTATTTCAGAATGTCATTTGTATATCCTTTTAGTGTTCTTACTTGCTTTTGACATATCTTTATTTTATAATAGGGTGTAAGATTATATTGCCGTCTTCATAGTTTATTTACTCCAGTGATAAGGTGAGTCTGGTTTCTAATTTCTGGGCAA
The DNA here is from genome assembly GCF_054644295.1 of Miniopterus natalensis. Taxonomy (NCBI): domain Eukaryota; kingdom Metazoa; phylum Chordata; class Mammalia; order Chiroptera; family Miniopteridae; genus Miniopterus; species Miniopterus natalensis. Next base: position 25,005,850 of record NC_142096.1, read on the forward strand.
CTTATATATCTGGAAATATTTGTATTGCATATTAAGTAAACATTATCTGGCTAGAAATTGTTGGCTTATTATTTTTTTTCCAAAAGTGAAAATTTTACTTTTAAAAATTATTTTAAGTAATAATTTATCTTAAAAATATTCCTAAATTTTCTGTGGCTCTAAATATATAATTTCTGCCACTCTTTATTCTGACTTCTAAAATTACTTGCCATTAATTCACAGTAAATTATAAACTTGATAATGAAATGATCCATATTTAGTTAATATTTAATAAATAATAGTAGACTGGGAGATTTGGAGATATGGTTTACTATAAATATTTACCATTATGATTACTTGTCTATTAATTTTTACATTAAATTGTGTAATCTGATCTTAGATGTGTATTTTATTTTACAGTATTTCTTTCTAATGGTCTTTAATTCAAAGAAAAGATTTTATACTTGAAAATGAAGAATCACTTTGGAGTTAATAAATACAATTTAATAATTTTATTCTTCACGGTGTTTTTCCTTCTGAAGAGATATGCTTTTTATTATTTTAAAAAAGAGAGCAATAATGCCTTTTATTTTTTAAGAGGAATCAGGATTAATTTTCAGTTTATCTCTTTAGAAAGACAACAGAAAACTTTGAGTTTTGTGTTATGGTTAAACATAGAGGAGACCATCCAGCAGTATTATTGTGCTTTGTAAAGTGCACTGATATACACTATATATGTAATATACTATATATGTAATATACACTAACTGATAGAGTGTAATGTAATGTTAAGCTAATTTCAAATGGCCAGATATCATACAGAGTTTATTGACTTAAACATATTTTTCACACAAAAATATGGATGTACTATTTCCAGAATGAATATAGAGGCTTTTCAGTTGTGGCTATAGAATCCACATGTTTGATGTACACTGTTGCTATTTTATTTTATTTTTTTTATAATATATCTTTATTGACTTCAGAGAGAGGAAAGGAGAGGGAGACAGAGATAGAAACATCAATGATGAGAGTCATTGATCGGCTGCAGCCCGCAACCCGGGCATGTGCCCTCACCGGGAATCGAACCCTGATCTCTTGGATCCTAGGTCGACGCTTAACCTCTGAGCCACACCCGGCTGGGCGACTGTTTCTAGTTTTTATTGTGGTTTCCAATTCCAAGGAGATGCAGAGCTTAATTAAAAATAAAAACATTTCAGAAGTTGTTTAAGTGTATTGGAATGCCCATTAACGCTTCATAGAGAACACACTGCAGGTTCTGGGGGAGAAGGCAGGATCTTACCCATCACTCCTGAAAGTGCCCCGTCCACTTGCACAGGAAGGCTTCACAGCGTAAAAAAAGGGGAAAAGAACCAATATTTGTTGATTCTCTGGCAAAGATTACCTGCAAATACTTTGGATAATTTAATACTAAAAGATGTTTGCTTAACTTGATAGCAAGTGGGTGCTTATTTTTATTTTACTGCTAAACTAATAAAAAACAGTAATGGATAAATTTTTCATGTCACCTGTGTAAATGTAGAGTTTATATGTGAGAAAATGTGTTCTGAAAATATATTTTAGGCATATGGAACTTCTTATCGAGAAAGTTATAGTCAGTGAGAGCTGATAAGAAGGAATTGTTCTTTGGCTAGAAGTGACAATTGTTTATGCGTTGTCAAGGGAAATTTTATGGGAAAAAAGTCCCATAAAACAGATGGAATGTATGATAGTCATGCTTTTAATATGTGTGAACTCAGCTTATGAAAAGAAAAATTACTTGGGTGAAGAACACATGGTATTCAACCTTCTTCTTTCTCATAATGCTTCTGGGGACCAAGAAGAAATGGATTATGAGGTATCAACAAGGAGATAGTGTTAAGATTTTAAAAATCTGCCGTCGATGACTGGCTAACCTAGTGCATTTACTATTGAAATCTCAGAAATTTCAACCCTGTTTCAGGGAACTCTTTATGAGAGTGGGTAAAATGATGTAAATATTAATTGTAAATCTCTGACAGAGGCTAGAAAACTGAATTTAGTTTATCACTTCAAGTTGTTTACAATTTGGATTTTTTTGTCATTTTGGAAAGACTGTCACTTTCTCGTTCCCCTTTTAAATTTTTTAAAAATTTATTGATTTGAGAGAGAGAGAGAAAGAGAAACATCAACCTGTTGTTCCACTTATTTATGCATTCTTTGGTTGACTCTTGCCTGTGCTCCAACTGGGGTTTGAACTCACAACCTTGGTGCATCAAGATGACACTCAACCAACTGAGCTACCTGGCTAAGGCTCTCATTCCCTTTTGATCCAGGTCTACAAACTTAATGAATTGTTGATTTTTGTCTTTGGGGCCTTGTTCTGATCATTAGCACCTTGTTGTATCCAACTAAACTTAGACTAATTTCTCAGATCTAGGAAGTGTACTGAAAGGAGTCTGATGTGGAGATACTTGACTACCTTGGTTCCCTGGGGATGTGGTGTCATTGTGACAAAATGAATGACCCGGTTATCAGTGTATTTACCATAGGATAGACCTGCGGTCTTCTAGTACAGCTGAGCCAAATGAGCACTTCTTCAGAGCAAGTCCAGTCTTCCCCGAGAAGTCAGGAGAGGGAATTAAATGGATTGCTTTCTTCTCCATATTTTGAGATGTTTCGTAGAATCTATCTTGATTTAAAGGGGAAAATTTTATTATTCTTTTATTAATGAGATATTATATTTCTAGGTAAGTTATTACCAGGTAATGTAAAGTACTAATCTATTTAGATATAAAAGAAATGTCCTATTTTGTTATCATTGTGGGTTTCTTCTATTGGTATGAGCTGATGAAGGAGTTTTCAGGTATTGTACAGACCATATAAACCTCTCTTATTTTCACATCGATTCAGATTACATTGAGTAAATGTTCCTGTTGCACATATCAAATGAAATGTTTCCGTGTGCTCACTGATCTCCTTCCTTAATGTTTTTGGTTTCTTTTTTTCTTTATAGAGATAAAGATTACCATTTAAGGACCTATAAATCTGTAGTCATGGCCAACAAACTGATAGACTGGTTAATTGCACAGGTAAATAGACAAATAAGAGTTGCTGAGTTATGGTCACTGTTGATGTAAATTTAAGCACGTAATTTAGGTACTTTTTTTTTTTAATCCCCACCCACAGATACACAGTGAAATAACTTGACTGATTCATACAACTAATGTGAAGCAGAGTTAGAATTTGAACCAAGATAATCTATTTGACTTCAGAGTCTTTAGCTTAATTTTTATGCTACATTGTCTTTCAATGTTCTTATTTTTAAATGATCAGATGAGATACTTAGTAAAAAAAACAAAAAAACATAATTTGAATATCACTGAAAAGAAGCAATCAATGGACATAGACTAAAATTTTTTGCATTTTTTTTACTGTTTTAAAGTATCTGTTTATTAGTCTTAACAAGTTATTCTAATCTTCCTCGACTTTTTTCTCTGTTGGATAATAATTGTGCTTGAATACTATGAGCTTTAATAACCATCTCCATACATTTTAAGTAGGAAAGTACAAAATTTGTTGTTTAAAGTTTTGGAACATGAAATTTCTGTGTAATAAAGTTTAATTCTATAATAGCGTATGTTGGAGAAAGTACCAAAAATTGTGATAATTTAGAAGTGAGATGAAGAAATACTAGATGAGAGTGTTCACACAGAAATGGCATTGACAGAGAGAAGATAGATTAGGGAGACTACCTAAGTGCTAAAAGGACTAGGAAAAATGAGATACTATGTGGAAAGCACTTCTTAAATTGTAAAACATACAACTCTAAGGTTATATACACACATACACACACATATACACTTACATTTTCATACATATGAATCTATACTTATATGAATAAAGTAGATCCTGTGACAAGAGGTTGCACTGGGCTTTCTCTACGGGTTTATATGCTCTGATTACTTTTTTGGGAATATAATGAAAGAGAAGCTTGCATTTGCTGGTTCAGCCAAAAATTTTACTCTAATAGTTTTACCAGTCACCCTACACTAGTAAGTTTCTTTAGGGGTGTTTAAAGAGCAAGACCATTTTTTGGAAGGGAAGTGATAGCTGAGATCATGCATAATGATTTACTTAGCTTTATTTTAAAGTGATTTCAATATATAGGATATTTCCTTGATGTATAATTAGGATACGAGATTGAAGGAGTAAGACAAAGGAGTCATTTTTGGTAGCCATAAATTTTAGCTACTTATATGTTTTCATATTTAATAAAGTATGGTTTTTCTCAAGAAATATTAAATCTTTGTTTTTCATTTAATATCAAAAGATGTTTTCTTTATCAAGTAAATGATTTATAGCAATTAGACATATTGTGGGCTTATGCAAGCAATGAATACCATAATATATAAATGGCTTTGCCCGTTTAGTGCTGGGAATATCAAATGTAGTAAAGATGCAAGCCTTCGGTTGCCTATTAACCTGTCCACTGCTTTTACGGTTAACAGGGGGATTGCCGCACCAGAGAAGAGGCCATGATATTTGGGGTTGGACTCTGTGACAATGGATTTATGCACCATGGTAAGAATTTTTATTCTGGAAGCTTATATAGTTCACTGTTTTGTTTTTGTTAGGATACTGGGAATATGTCAGTTTTCCAGTGAAGTCATTCAGAGGTGAACCAGCAAGACTATCTGGGCCTTGCCATTGTCCATGTCTCAACATAAAACCCCAAATTTCTACTGTGCTGTGGGACCACTGCCTCCCCCCCTCTAGCTCCTTGGCTTAATGAATCAACCTGTCCCAACAAAGTACTCTTCAAGGTACTAAGGAAAGATTAATGGAAATAGAAAAGATTTCTCTTTTAACACATTTTCACTGCTGTCAAGATCTTGCAGAATACAAATTCTTTCTATTGGTATTTAGCCTTATTTTTAAAAGGCTTATAAAATATAAGCCTTGTATCATTAGGATATGTGAGCAATCTTAGGGATTTGGGGGAAATTATTAATGTTCATATGAAAGGGAAAGAACTGACCTTTGCAAAAATAAGGTTATTTGAGAATAATGCTTTGAAACAAATGAACTAAGAATTAATGGAAACTAAAATCACATTTCACCCAGAAGACATATTTCTGGTTTCAAGTGTTAGAACAAAGTGAGCACAATGGGAATTGCTCAGATACACAAAGACAACACTTAATCCATTTGAATTTTCCCATAATTGTGCACAATATTAAAAACATACTTAAAATGTTTACTACAAATTCAAAACATGGTAGTTTTCTATATTTTGGATTGTATACATTTTTACTCAATATGATCTTTTATTTAAATTTAGGCTTTAATCTGGAAAGTTAAAGACTTGGTTAACTACAAAACTAACACTGAAAAAAGTATACCTTGTATTAAAATACTCAAAATCCTTTAGGTAACAGTAGCTTAAAGGAAATATTGGCTTGAAATTACAGAAAGAAATAGAAAAATATCTTATGGATATTAGTGAATGTAACTTGTTCTAGGCGTATAAAATTGAGGCCATGGCACAAGTATTACTTTAATGAATGTCTTTCAGTTTGGACAAGGAGTTTGATTTTTGGATTAATTGAAACAATTTGAATCTCTGATTCCTTAGTCCTTGAAAAAAGTGAATTCAAAGATGAACCTCTACTTTTCCGTTTTTTTGCGGATGAGGAAATGGAAGGATCCAATATGAAACATCGACTTATGAAACATGATTTAAAAGTTGTGGAAAATGTTATAGCTAAATCATTATTGGTAAGTTTATTAATATGTTATATACATTTTCTCCTCGGTTAGATATTAGCAGGAGGTTACATAAACATGTTTGGTGATATATATTATTTCATTCTGTTGGATTTACAAACTTTTTTCCTACTTGCCTTACTAATAATGTTAATATTTTGCATTTCAGATTAAATCCAATGAAGGAAGCTATGGTTTTGGGTTAGAAGACAAAAATAAAGTTCCAATAATTAAGTTGGTAGAAAAGGGGTCTAATGCTGAGGTAATGTAAATTAGCATTTTTATTTAAATTTGTTGCCCATGATATATAAATCCAAAATTTCTAAACTAATTGAAATTAGCCTTTTAGTAACCTTATTGAAAATAATGTTTCTGAGTAATTTGATTCTGAGGTTCTAACAAATACTCTTGAGATCTGTGAGAGGGGTCATGTCTGGGTACTCAGGTGTAGTTTTGGGGTGGGATTGGAGATATCTACAGCTGTCAACTTCTTGACCTCCTGGGAGGCCAAATGCCCTTAGGACTTCCCTGTTCACTGATTCTAGCCTGGAACCCTGTGGAAATTGTGTAGGTTGGGACTGTTCCTCAAGATAGAAGTTTCTTCCATTAATTCAAAGGCTCTGTCTTCTATTTTCCTTTCGCTTTTGATTGTCATATAAATACAACTTCCATCAGTAAAGCACAATCTTTGATTTATTTTTTTCATTTTAATTCTGATTGATGTTCTCTCACCTCACCAGCCTTTTAAACCAAGACATTTAGTCATTTCATTCATTCTTTTGGATTTATTTATTTGGTACCTATTGTATGCTAGGTGGGGTTCTAGGCTATGGGAATACAGCAATGAACAAAACAGACAAAATTTCCTGTCCTCATGGAACCTACTTTCCAGTGTTATAAACCAAGTTTATCAGAGTTAAAGTTTTCTCACCTTGCTTCCTGACTTGTAAGATGCTTATTCCCCCAGCAAACTTTTCAATATTTCAATCTTTAATAAAGAATGTGATAGTAAATGAAACATGGCTTTTAACTTTGAATCTGTTTAGTTAGTAGTAAACTGTCACCCATCCTCTCACCTGCTAATGCCCAAAGTCTCTTGTGCAAGACAAAGCTTCATGTGCAGCACATTAATGTCAAACAAAATAATTCTGGTCAACTCATACTCTGTTAGTGGGCCTGGTCATCAGATGACTATTTTTAGTAATTTTCTGTGAGAAGGAAATGTTTCTCCCAGACATTTTTAGAGGATGTTCCTAGAGCACAGCTTCATCTGACTATGCCTCTGATAAAACACCTTCTCCCAGGTTTTCATCACTTATCTGGTAACTAAAAGAGCATATAGTTTATAGGCAGTAGGTTTGGTTAAGACGAGTGACCTGGTTGGCATGGAGAGATAATGTCTATCTATCATCTATCTATCTATATCTATCTATCTATCATCTATCTATCTATCTATCTATCTATCTATCTATCTATCTATCTATCTATCTATCTATCTATCTATCTATCATCTATCTATCTATCATCTATCTATCTATCTATCTATCTATCTATCTATCTATCTATCTATCATCTATCTATCTATCTATCATCTATCTATCTATCTATCTATCTATCTATCTATCTATCTATCATCTATCTATCTATCTATCTATCTATCTATCTATCTATCTATCATCTATCATCTATCATCTATCTATCTACCTATCATCATCTATCATCTATCTATCATCTATCTATCATCTATCTATCTATCTATCATCTATCATCTATCTATCTATCATCTATCTATCTATCTATCTATCTATCTATCTATCTATCATCTATCTACCTATCATCATCTATCATCTATCTATCATCTATCTATCTATCTATCTATCTATCTATCTATCTATCTATCTATCATCTATCTATCTATCTATCTATCTATCTATCTATCTATCATCTATCATCTATCTATCTATCTATCTATCTATCTATCTATCTATCATCTATCTATCTATCTATCTATCTATCTATCTATCTATCATCTATCTATCTATCATCTATCTATCTATCTATCTATCTATCTATCTATCTATCTATCTATCTATCTATCTATCATCATCTATCATCTATCTATCTATCTATCTATCTATCTATCTATCTATCTATCTATCTATCTATCTATCTATCATCTATCTATCTATCTATCTATCTATCTATCTATCTATCATCTATCTATCATCTATCTATCATCTATCTATCTATCTAGCATCTATCTATCTATCATCTATCTATCATCTATCTGATTGTTGGCAGTATTACAGATGTCCCCTAATTTCCCGTTAGTCCCCCTCCTCGCAGCCCCTGCCCCACCCCAGGCTTTCACCACACTATTTTCTGTTTCCATTGGTTATGCCTATATGTGTATAAGTTCTTTGGTTAACCTCTTCCCGTCTCCCGCCCCCCACTCTGAGATATGTCAGCCTGTTCCATGCAGCCATGCCTCTGGGACTGTTTTGTTCATCAGTCAGTTTATTATGTTCATTAGACTTCACATATAAGTGAGATCATGTGATATTTGCCTTTCTCTGACTGGCTTATTTCACTGAGCATAATATTCTCCAGGTCCCTCCATGCCATTGCAATGAGTAAGAAATCCTCCATTTTTACAGCTCAGCCACTGATGGGCATTTGGGCTGTTTCCAGATCTTAGCTATTGTAAATAATGCTGCTATGAACATAGGGTTGCATATATTCTTTCTGATTGGTGTTTTGGGAATCTTAGGATATATTCCTAGAAGTGGGATCACAGGGTCAAACAGCAGCTCCATCTTTAATTTTTTGAGGAACCTCCATGCTGTTTTCCACAGTGGCTGCACCAGGAAGATTGGGATAATGCCTCCTTTGTCGTCTTTTCAGCGTCTTGTAGTCTGTGCTTGTTAGAGCACACTTCCTTGGAGTCTAGGACATTTCTCTCTCCTCCCTGGAGACACTTACGCTTTCTCAGGCTAATGATGCATATTTGGTTGCCATTGATGTCTATATTGAAGTTGAAACTCTCTGAGTTAATTGGATATACATGGAAAAGAAATTAACCTGCGATTTGACTGTAGTTAAAAGGATGAAATGATATTTTTAAAAAACCATAAAATACAGCAGAAGAAAAGGTCATAAGAGGAGTACAATGTTAAGTCATGGAGGGAGGAGGGAAGGGAGAATTTCAGTAAAGACGGGTGATGAAATTTAAAACTAGGTCAGAGAGAATAACTCTGTCGTCTCTCCCACAGTTTTGTTTTTTGAAGTTGTATAAAAGCATTGTAGATATGTTAAAATGTCAAAATCAATGTTATAGACCTTTTTAGATTCTAATTCTGGGGGAAAATAGTTCCCTTATTAAAATATAAGTTGACTTTATTATTATTATTTTTTATTTTTGTTATTTCTCTCTTAGATGGCTGGCATGGAAGTTGGAAAAAAGATTTTTGCTATTAATGGTGACCTAGTTTTTATGAGGCCTTTCAATGAAGTGGATTGCTTCCTGAAATCATGCTTAAACAGCAGAAAACCTCTAAGAGTTCTTGTGAGCACAAAGCCAAGGGAGTAAGTTGTACGATTTATGTGGGATTTTAAAAAATATATACATTAGGTGAATAAAATAGAAAAGTTAAGCAAATGTCTAGAATTAAACATGTCATTGCTTGAAACATTTAAACCTCACCAACATTGCTAATACTGGTCTTTAAATGATGGGAAAAGCTACATTGTTTATGGTGACAAAATGCTTGCTACTTGAATCAGGTAGTTTCAGCAGAAATAATCCTTTCCTTTTGCTGCCTAAATTTTCCTGGTCTGAGTTGGGTTGAGTCTGTCTATGAGTGAAGAAAACCAATAAAACACTTGATAAGAACTGCATTTCCCCATGTTCAGCTCTAAGAATTTCAGGGGCTGTGAGTTGATTCAACACACTTATATTTAAACGCTGAAAGGAGATGGGATCAAGACTGGGTGAAAACAAATTCCATGCTTGTGTGAATATAGAAATAGATCCATTCTTTAAAAATATATATCTGCCTATCTATATACCTATGATTAGAAAAAATTCATGTTTATCATAGTAAAGTCAGAGTACAGACTTATTCATTGGAAATTCAGTGTTAGTTGAATTTCTTAAGTACTGACACACATGTGCACAATCATATATTATAAAATGGGATATGCTTTATGATTTTTTCTTTTAGAAAAATTAATAAGATATTATGGATATACTTGGAAGACATTGTAAAGCATTGTTGGTCTCCTAGTCCTTATCAGGTTTCCATTTGTTTAACCAATGAAATAATAAAAATAATGTATATTAAGTACATATCATAATGTATTAGTGTATGTACGTACTATGGTTATATCAAAATTACTGTTTAAGACTTAATTATATTATTTGTCAGCAGTGATAAGCAACTTCATTAATTTTAAGATAAATGAAGGTTACCATGTCAAAAACAAAATGGTTTATTTTAACTACTTATAGGAAGATTTTGAGTATATATAATATAGTCTTCTTCCCTGCCTCAACATATTTATCCAGCAAGGCTTGGTACACTATTTATCTAAGACTTGAAGTGCAGTGTAATGGGCTAGATCATGTAGTGTTAATCAAGGTAGATGCTTCTACCAACAGCTTACCAAGGGTTCTGAAAGAGTAGACCTCATTAAAGTTACTCACTTAGAAGGACTTTGGGCTAGAGAGCAGCAAATAACCATAACAATGTCATCTCTCCAAAACTATGATCTAGTGACCCTCCCTTTCTCCCTGCCATCTAGGATAAGGCTAACCTAGTTGCCTACCTCTGGACACTTTGAGGACATTTAAGAAGAAAGGAATAAGGGAGTGGTATTCCAAAGCAATCACTGGTGACCATGAAGACTCTCCCAATGGCCCCGTGACCCCTAATTTAACCCTACAAATACTGGTCCACTGATCACAAACATTTCAAGAGGTAGAGGACTTGGAAGTCATCGGCTTGAAAACTAAATAGATAGGGCACATCCTCAGTCCTGGAAGTAGTTGCGAGATGAGCAGGGTTGGAACCTGGGGCTTCGGATTCTTCCCTCGGCATTCGTTGCACAGTGGCTGGAACTTGATATTTCTGGTTTAGGTTCAAGCCTCTCATCCACCACTTGCCGGCTAACTGCATTGCTTCAACATCCTAATCCATAAACAAACTGGGCTAGTAGGAGTGCCTATGTCACAGAGCTGCTAAGAACACTAAACAAATCTTGGCTTGGAAAGAACTTAGTGACACATTTAGCTCCCAGTATGTACTCCAGTAACATGACCTATGATGCTTTTCTGTTTTCTCATTTCATTTTTTCCGTTGCTTCTTGATTACATCAAGAGCATATTTTACATTGTATTTTAAAGCTATTTTGAGGATGGAGTACTCATTTTTTTCTTCTTATTCATTTGTTTGAAATTTATAACCTTTCCTTTATGTTTTCATTCTGATGTACAATTCCTAGAAATCACTCTCATATTTTCTTGCAATAGCTACTTACAATTTATGAAATATCTTGTTTGGGAGGAAAAAAAGCAAAAATATGAGAAGTAAATACAACAGATTTTTTTCTTTTGAATCTAGCTGTATTTTACAATAGATAACATCAGGGAATTTTTCAGCAGGCTTTGTAAAAGATAATTTAGGCACTTGTTTTCTGCAGGAAGTAGAGCATCCTTCCTGTATAAATGTAATTCTTCTTTTAATAGGCAACATAGTGTTCCCACCAGGGAAACATATTTTCCAAACATCATTTTATGAATGGAGTCCCCAAATTACGACCAAATGCATCTCATGGTGTTCTATATAAATTTCGTTAAGAAAATTATAATAATCCTCTAGATTAGGGTAGGGTCAAACTTCTGAGCAATATTAGAAAGATGGAAGACCTTGCTTAGAAAGGGTTGAGAGGCCCCTGAATTCTTCACCATCCTGAAGAACAATAATTCATCATGGCCTGAGAGCTTTATTTCAGCAAAAGTGAACTCTCACTGATAATATAGAGAAGCATGAGCGACCTCTATTTTTTGTTTCATGCTCAGAAAATTTATTTATTCCCTTTTCTTTTCCTTAGTTATCTTCTATTTTCAAGTGTGTCTTTGGCAGATACTCTCAACAAGTTACTATTCACAGAAAGCAGATACAGCTTTATATACCAAAAATTATTTAATTAAGGATTAAAGACAAATTAGTTCTTTGACGTCCTTCCCACCAATGTGTAGATAACTTCGTAGTGTATAAACGGATTTATAACAAGACTTCCAAGGTTCCCTGGAACAGGCAATGTATATTTGTCGCCGAATGCCAGAGTGCCTGCCTGGGTTATATTTTAGGTTGCAGTGCCGGCCCCTGCCTCAGGCTTTCTCATGCTTTCTCACGTGTTCTAGGCACCAGGGCGCTCAAACTGGCCCAACAACTGTTTCATAAACTGCAAATAAGGCTCGAGACTGTTTAATGTGCCTTTGAAGTACTGCTGCATTTATTTCATGACTCGCTCATTATCTTTTGGAAAACACTTCTGTTTCTTGGGCATCCAGGGCTATCCATCAACATTTATTGCATCTTTGTTCATTTGTCCCCGCTCTGTACTGCAATTTATTATACTCAATTTTATTGTTATGAGGCTCCATCGTATCTCCTGTTCTTTGCTTTTCTGTTATATCTGGCTTCTGGCTTCCTTCTATGGAGTAGCTCATTTGTTGGTGCCAAATCCGACATCCCCCTCTGGTTTGCCGTGTCAGCTCCCTCAAGTTCTCCACCCCTTTGTCTTCTTTTCCGCGTGGATCCATTGAAAATTTATTTTTATTTATTCAGGTTTACCTTCTGATGTATTATTCTTTTAAAGTTCCACTTTAAAATTGAATAAATGCTAATCATATTCTTAAATTACTTTGATACAGTGTTTGACACATCTGTTCTTTATAGCTACCTCTTTGTTGTGTTTTGATGGAGTTCACAACAGGTAGAAATGTATGCACTCTGTGTTTCTTTTATGTTAATGTTAACAACGAAATTTCACAGTGCCCCGATGCCTTCTTCGTAATAGTAAACGAAGGAGAGAAGCTTCCATTTGGTTAAGTACCTACCTAGTTCATAGCAAAATGCAGGGCAGTTGACCACAGGTATCTCTTTGCACCGCCACCGACACCTTGCGGAGTCAGCTTTACACCATCATCTTTCTGGAAACAGGCTCAGAGGAGTCGAGTTCATTCAAGGTATCCAACTCTCAGGTCCCTAAACGAGGATCCAGAGCAGTCCTCACTCCGGGTGCACCGTGCGGGCCACGGCGAGTGAGGGCGCTGCGGTGCGGCCTGCCCCGGGCCCTTGCCAGGCCACGCACCGGGCGGGGTGCCTGTTTCAAGGGTTTCGAACCCAGGGTTTTTGTCACACAGTCGACCTTCAATACGAATTCATTGAAAGAATAAATGAAGGTGCGGACAACTATTGTTCTGGCCAGTTGTGGTGTTTTAAAGTCATCTTACCCTATTTTTGGATTGATTTTAGGACCGTGAAAATCCCAGATTCAGCTGAGGGGCTTGGATTCCAGATCCGCGGCTACGGCCCATCCGTTGTGCACGCGGTAGGAAGAGGTGAGAAAGCCATCCTGCCACATTAACAGCTTTCCAGCATGTTTGCTATTCTTTGCTACACAAGAATATGTTTAAAATGTGCCTCTCATGTTATGAATTTTCTCGATTATATTTTTACTGCATTAACTCTATGGTAGTATATTTCTAAAATAATATTTTTGAAAACCTGTTAAAAATTGTAAGGCATGCCCCAGCTGAGTAGCTCAGTATCAGAGTGTCGTCCTGATACAATAAGATCAGGTTCAGTCCCCAGTCAGGGCACATACAAGAATCAACCAATGAATGCATAAATAAGTGGAACCAAAAAATCAGTGTTTCCCTCTCTTTCTCCCTTCCTCTCTCTCTAAAATCAATCAATAAAAAAAATTGTAGGGCATTTTTATCTCTGTAAAAATTTATAAATGAATGATCCCTCCTAAAACCTGCATGCTTTTCTGCATGCTTTAGTTTAGCCAAAGGATATAATGATTCTTAAGGCCATCTATTTGTCTTTTTCTCTGACAGCAAATAGTTATATTTTTGTCAGTAATTCAGAGATGTGAGTTTTCAGGTTTAAGAATGATCTGTGTGCTTTATAGCCTGTCGCTGTATGATTACTTCAAGTATTCCTATAAGCTATGCATTTTATAAACCATAAAATGCATTTTAAATTAAATAATTTTAGTGATTAAAAATTTTGTTTATATTTTATTCTCTTTTTGTTTGATGGACAAATTAGTTATTGATATCTCTTGTTATATGTATTTTCCTCAAAATTTTTTAAAGATTCTGGGAGTGAATTTTAGTGAGGACAATTCTTGAATATAAATTATGGTCTTCAAGATGTTTATTAATTCTTTCATAGGAGAAATTGCTTGTAAAGAAAGGCTCTTCTAACATACTTATGATAAATTTTATAGTAATTTATATTAATTATATTCATTGTTTTATTAATGGTGCTCTGATTTGCTCAGAATATCAAATAATAATGATTGGAGGGTTCTGAAAATCTTAACTCACTGGTTAGGATATGCCATTTCCATACTTAAGTCAATGTCTGTGCAAATAAATGATGGACAGTTGATGTTATCTGATTAATTTTATTCTTCAGTTCTCTGGTTCCTAACCCTTTGTGCATATCCTGAACTTATTTTTCTTAGCAAATCCAGTCCAATTGTAGTTGCTAACTGATTTTTTTCCTTAAGAATTTCTGTAATTGTTGGCATTTAAAAAAGTAAAAGTGAATACTATTTTAATTTTTAGAGATTTTGTAAACTAAAGAAAGATAAATAAGGCACATTTTTGGCTTTCTCATTTGCCATTATATATGCATACTTAGAAAATTAGATTGACATTTTAAAGGGAAAATAACTGATTAGCATTATAAAGGTTACTTTACAAATCTCTTCAAACTAATTCATAGGGAGGTGGGAAAATAATCTGTTAATCACAGTTTGGCCTGTTAAGTTGCAGAAAAATTTTGAGAGGGTATTGCTATCAGAACCAAATTTATCAAAAAACATTAGCTAGATCTTTATTATACAGGGTGTCCCCCAAAAACCTATACACTACTAAAAGCTGATAGATCAATTGATGTTTCTTTCTTTTCAGATTTAACCCATTGGAATTAATAATTATTCAAAGTGTGTATACATTTTGGGGGAGACACCCAATATTTAAAAATTGCTTTCCTTATTGAATATGTGATAAAAACAAATCTTTTTCCTAAAATTAATTTTTGGCAATTTTCTCATTTGTATTTAAAGGAACTGTGGCTGCAGCAGCTGGTCTTCACCCTGGACAGTGTATTATCAAAGTCAATGGGATCAATGTCAGCAAAGAGACACATGCCAGCGTTATTGCACATGTCACAGCCTGCAGGAAGTACAGGAGACCAACGAAGGTAAGCTGCCTCTCCGCTTCTCTAGATCTAATTGCATAGAAACCCCAGTGGACAACATAGAATGTGTCAGAGATGTTTGTGGTTTCCCCTTCTAGGTTCACACTTAAGCACAGCATTGTAAATCTCATCACGACTGCTTTATCAGCATAATGAGTTATGACCTCGATTATGTTTAAATGGTTACGTTATATTGTTGCAATATTTTCACCTATTTAAAAAGTATTCTGGGGCATTTTCATGGTGATTTGAGGTTTTAAGTTTATCAAATTGAAATCCAAATATTTAAAATGCTTTCTTGACCCTTGTGATAGCTTTAGAATATAGAATGGTCATCCTGTGTCTGTATATATGAATTATAAATGCTTACAATGTTTATTAGTAGAATTTTGTGAAAAACAAAAACTTGGGGATTTTATGGGGTCTGCAGTTGAGTTTTTAATATATTTATTAGGCAATTGAATTTAGCTCTGAAAAGAAAACACCAAAATGTACTCATTATTTAAAAATTTCAGTACTACCCTCTGATCCAAATTTCAAGTGTCATAGAAAAATAAAATTACAATCCTAATTTATAAGCAAATCTTATTATTTCATGAGGCACAAGTGAATTTTGGACTAAAAGAGAAAAATTCAACTTAATTAACTAAATACAAAAGGATTTTAAACACCAAAAAACTTCAAATGAGAGGATTTGTATTTTTTCTGTCATGTACGATGAAGTACTATCTTCTGGATTGGAGAAAACGACTGTGCAAACCAGAAAGACGAATGCCTATTTTCTCACACTTCAGGCCTGATACCTGCAATGTACTGAACATACAAGAAAATAGCTCATCAATTTTGCTTACTAATAAGGTCAAACTAGCATAGCAAATTAGAATTCACACATTGACGCATAGGTTATTCTGGTTGACAGTAAGTAGTTTAATACATATTTATTTGAACTGTATTATTGAATGAATTTTTAAAAAGGACTCTTCTGAAATTATCAAATCTTCCCCCTTCTATCAGAATTTTAATAAGTAGCTAAGTTGATTTCAGTTTCACTCCTTCTGATTTTCCCTGCCTGCCTTCTTGGAGAGGTGTTGCTGATCAATAACACAAAAAACAATATTTTAAACAAAAATAAAAAACAAAAACAAACAATAAATGGACAGAAAAAATTTATGAAATGAATAACATGTTCTCTCAGGTATCCATTGTCACAAAACAGACTGTCCCACCATTTGGTGGCTTAAAACAATAGTGACTGATTATTTCTTTTGATTCTGAGGGTTGGCCGTGTGTTGTTTCCTGCGAGGGCACTGACATCTTTGTTGTGTGGGGACTGACTGCGCACTATGGTTTCGCTGCTGGTGACCTTTCACTCTAGACTCCTCCACATGGTCTCCTTTTCCTGTCTTTAGCAGGGTTTTCCTTTCTGCATGGTGTCTGGATTTCAAGAGGGGATATTACAATCCATCAACTCTCTTCTTACATCATGCTTGCTAATATACCTTTGGGGAAAAATCAGATCACATGACTAAGTCCAGGGACCATGTGGGAAGGAATTACATAAAAGTGAGGATACTGGGGGATGTGGGTCGTTGGAGGCCACAACACGTTACCAAAATGTATTTAAATGATCAAATATTAGCTAGCATTTTAATGATGCATAGCAATAAATAATTAAAGACAATTGTGAAGTTAATAGCACAAGAGAAAAGTGGATAATTTAATTATATCACACCTCAGTAGTGCAATTCAATTTATCATCTTACCTAGGAAAAGTATAAACTTAAAGTAATGCAACTCAAAGCATTTACTTGGTAGCCGGTTTTCTCTCATTTATCTAAATAAGACTGAAACTGCTATTTCAATTAAAATAGAGGATGATTTATGATAGCAGAAGATTAAAAGATAGTTACATCACTTGAGAATCCTAATGAGATGAAAGATGTTCTTCCAATTTTTTTATAGTTTGATTCAAAAAAGCATTAAGTGTATTAAAATATATATGACTGTGAGGAGAGCATTTAAATGGTTTGTACAGTTATAGATGGTTGATTCTTTGGAAAACTATTCATCTAAAATTTGTTATTTTATAATTCACTTTAAGATATACTTGAGGCATTTAAGTAAGACACTTGGGAAATATATCTTACTTAAAAGTATACCATTGGGGGATAAAATTTCAAGCTTTAAAAGGTCTGCTTGTTAAACAATAACAATAGTTGACATGGGCATTCTATTAGTTTCTGACATTGATTTTCTTTCCAAATTTTATTATTTTTAAACAAACTAGAAGGAAAATAAGGTTGTCAGCTCTCTTTCTGAAACAGGTTTATGGAATGGATATGCATTTTTAGGAAGCTCTAATACCTCAGATGTTTTTTCCCTTCCTGATTTCCAGCAAGATTCCATACAGTGGGTTTATAACAGCCTTGAGAGCGCTCAAGAAGACCTTCAAAAGTCTAACGCCAAACCCCCTGGAGATGAAGGAGGGGATGCTTTTGACTGCAAAGTAGAAGGTGGGTTCCTTCTTTCCTCCTTATTTGTTCATAGCATTTTTCAATATGCCTGTGCCTAGTCCCAATTAATTGAAAATCTTATATGCTCAAGCCACTTTTTTTCCCCTATTCTGGAATATAAAGCTCTTTTTTTAAAAAAAAGATTTTAAATTAATTTTTAGGGAGAGAGAGAGAAACATTGATGGGAGAGTGGAATGTCGATTGGCTGCCTCCCGCATGCCCCATACTGGGATCAAGCAGGCCACCCAAGCATGTGCCCTGACTGGGAATTGAACCAGCAACCCCCTGGTGTATGGGACAACACCCAACCAACTATTCCACACTGGCCAGGGCTAAAGCTCTTTTTAATTATAGTTGACATAACAATATTATATTAGTTTCAGGTCAAATCACTATGTTATACATTTGTATACCTTACAAAGTAATCACCATGAGAAGTGTAGTAACCATCTATCACTGTACAAAGTTCTTACAATATTATTGACTATTCCCTATGCTGTACATTATATCCCCATGATTTATTTATGTTATAAATAAGTCCCTCTTAATCTCTTTCACCTTTTTGCCCATCCCCCATTCAAACCACTTCCTCAAGTAATTGTCACCGATAGATGTCATGTCACGTGCCTAAGTAATAACAGCTTATAGCTAACATGTAATAGCTACTGCACTTTGGTAGTCACTTTATTAAGTGTTTTATATCGATTATCTCATAAAGTCATCAAAGGAGAAAATCTTATAAGGTGTGATTATCACCATCCTCATTTTATAGGAGAAGAAATTGAGGCTAAGGGAGTTACCCAAGCTAGTACATGGTCGAATGGGGATTCAAACCCAGGTTATAGTGTGTTTCCTTGTTTTGAGTTTGGATGTTGTATGGACCTTCTTACTCTAATGTGGCTTGCAGACCAGCAGCAGCAGCACCTGGAGCAAGAGAGGGACGCGGAATCTCAGCCCCAGCCCAGATCTACTGACTCAGAATCTCCATGTTAATAAGATCTGACCTGAATGCACACTAATATTTGAGAAGCCCTAGTTTAGAAGGTCCATGGTTCCTTTGGAAATAATTCTTGATTCAAGCAACTTTAACTGTACTGTAACACTGATAGTAATGAAAGAGGCGAACCAATGTGAA
This sequence comes from Miniopterus natalensis, assembly GCF_054644295.1. Lineage (NCBI taxonomy): Eukaryota > Metazoa > Chordata > Mammalia > Chiroptera > Miniopteridae > Miniopterus > Miniopterus natalensis. The sequence goes on from NC_142096.1 coordinate 25,024,728, forward strand.
AATGAGAGAAAGACCATTTGATAAGGACTCCTATCTTCCTGTTTTCCCAGTGAAGAGAACCAGCAGATTGCTGTGTTGAGTGGCTTCTTTGCCAAGGGCGAAGGGGCTGAGGCAATTACATTTGTGTTTGCATTTAACAAATGCCTCAAATTATTGTTTCAAACGTTTTTCACAGAAGTCCTTGAATCCTCTCTTCCATTGTCCTGGTATCTCTCCATATATATATTTGTTGGGTGTCTGTAAATATTTATTGTCGTTTCAGTGTCTTCCAAACCAGCACAGGTGGAGAATTCCCTCTACATACTGCTCCTATGTGGAAACTTAGGAAAAGCTGTTTTCCCTCCACTCGAGGAAGGCTACTTGTTAAGAGCCACTTAGTTCATGGACAGTATTATTAGTGCTCAGCCTATTAGAGTGCAAGCTTGTTATGATAAATCAGATCTCTTATTTATTTAAACCAGCTCTCTTATTTATTTAAGTCTCAGGGCCTCATCCTGCGGCTTTTATTTTTCATTTATAGTTAGTTTCTGCTAATCATCATTGCTGTCGCAGTGAAAGGTTGATGAGATGCTTTGGAAATTGATCTCTAGCTATTCTGGGACTTAATTATTTTAAATAAACTAATATTCCATTTTTGCTTATTTAGTATTTGCTATTAGGTTTCTCAGTATTTCTTATTTGAGATTTTAGGTGTGGGGTTTTTTGTGTGTGTGTTTTTGTTGTTGTTGTTTTTTACCAGCTGACTGATTGTAGGCCAAAACCTATAAGAGGACATTGCAGATGGAAATGGTATTATAGTGAATGATGACAAATTTTCTCAATGAGCTATCTCTGGAAGATGCTACTTGGTAGAATCCAGGCACCCTCTCTGCTGAAAGAAAAAAGTTTATTGCCTCTCCTTTCTGCTTCTTAAATATGACTTTATATATTTTCTCTGCTTTCAGAAAATATTCATCCAATGTTTAAGGCAGTTTTGAGAATGCTGATTTTAATTCATGCATGCTTTTAATGAGAAAATATAAAATTGTGTGCATAATATTTATATTGGTGTAAATAGGCATACATATGGTCCGTAGATCTAAATGGATATGCAAAGATAAAACGAGTTATGTTAGAGTGGTGAGATTTGGATCACTCAAACATATTTATAAAAAATGTTCTTTTTCTAGAAAAATGTTCACAAGGATAGATGCTTCATTTAGCACATCGGATTTAGCCATCCTTTAAAACACTCTTTAAAAATTATTCAAGGAGACTCAAATTATTTGAAAAGACTAACATAAATTTGCTGAATTAAAATTGTCTCTATCCCAGAGGTAATTGACAAGTTCAACACCATGGCCATCCTCGACGGGAAGAAGGAGCACGTGAGCCTGACGGTGGATAACGTGCACCTGGAGTACGGGGTCGTGTACGAGTACGATAGCACCGCCGGGGTCAAGTGCAACGTGGTCGAGAAGATGATCGAGCCCAAGGGCTTCTTCAGCCTCACTGCCAAGGTAGAGGCGGTCCTGGGGACCCGGGATTGATTGTGTTTTCAATAAAGCAGCTGGAACCCTCGCCCACCCCCACCTTATGAGATGTAAATAGCTGTAATAACGTAAATCTCAGTTTATTGAACATATTCGGTGATCCAGAGTGTACACGTTTCTGCGCTTGCGCGCGCGCACACACACACACACACACACACACACACACACATGCGCGCGCGCACACACACCTGCCTTACCACTGATTCAAATAGCCAAAAGGATTTACTAATTGAACACATAATAGGATGCTTTTATCTGCTGCTGTTATCAGATAAGGCTCACACACTGTAGATAACACTGATTGCTACTTTATCAAGAGAACTTTTTTTTTATTCTTTAAGTTAAATGCACTCTCACTACCAGACAAGTGATTTTTTTGTTCTTCTTTAAAATTGAGAAAAAATATGTTCTGAGTAGCATAGGCATTGTGTTCCCACATCAGTGTACTGAGTTATCCAGCAAGGAGTCTTAAAAGTCTACCCACCTTCAGGAGTCCTTTTATAGCAGCAGAAGGCAAAGCCTGAGATGCGGGGCTCACAGGCCCACAGAAGCCAGGGCTTCACTGAACAGAAATACTAGGCAGCTCCAATAAGACCACGGGCGGTCACTCAGTGTGTTGTGGAACTGCGAACATTTTATTTGGCTAATTTGGCAGGTTTCATTTTCTTGTTCTGTTTTGTGTTTTGTGTATATGCGTGTGTGTGTGTGACTACAGATTCTTGAAGCCCTGGCTAAAAGTGATGATCATTTTGTACAAAACTGCACCAGCCTTAACTCTTTGAATGAAGTGATTCCTACTGAACTTCAGAGTAAATTCAGTGCCATTTGCAGTGAAAAAGTTGAGCACATATGTCAGAGAATATCCAGTTACAAAAAGGTAAAAGTTCTATGTATGTATTTTACATGTAACTATTATTTAAAGTATTGTTTAAGTGTCAAATTTAATTCAATTCCTAGTATTTTCACTACTTATTTTTGTACCAGTTTATTGAAATGATAACATTTATAACATTTTAGAGTTTTGAAAATGCCTGTAAATCTACTACCTCATTTCATCTTTGCAAACCTGTAAGCTAGGTCATTATCCACATTTTCTAAATGTAATAACCAAGGCTTAAAGAATTATATTACCCACTAGCAAAAGATAGAGTTGAGATTTGAATCCCGACCACCTAATTCTGAAGTTAGATTTTAAAATTACGGTAGAGTCCTTCTTTCCCTTTTCTCTCAACAGAGGGAACAGAGCCCTTAATCAGAAAGCATGCGGAGCATCGGCTGTTTTAAATTGATCAACTGTTTCATTTACTTGACATATTTTATCGAGCATCTTTTATATGCCAAGCTCTGTTCTTGCACCCAGGAATATGGGGCAAAAGAGAGAAGCTATTTTCTCTCGTGAGGCTTATGTCCGAGTGGGGGAAGCAGTAAAGAAGTAAATGTTTATCTTCAAGGGGGGGGAGTCAAATATTGAAAGGAGTTATGGGGAAATCAAAATAGGCAGCTATGGTGGGAAGTGCCCGGATGGCAACTTTAGGCTGGGAGGCTTGAGAAAGCCTCTTTGAGAAAGCTTGTACTGAATGACAAGTTGGACTCTTCATTTAAACTGGAGTGGGGAAGCATCCAGGTAGAAAGAGCAGATGGTACAGAGGCACCCGCTCCAAAGAGGGCCAGGTGGAAGGGGGCCTGCCAGGCATAAGGTTGAAGGCATGGGCAGGAACCAGTATGAGGACTTGTGGAAGCTTTGTACCTTTTGCAAATTCGGAAAGCGTTTGGGTTTTCTTCTTTCATCAATGAGAAGCAACTGGAAGCTTTTAAACAAGGGAATAACTTCATCTGATTGAAGTTTTTGAAAGATCATGCTGACTCCTCTGTAGGAGTGGATTGTAAGGGGCAAGAACGGAGGCGTAGGGACAGATAGGAAGCTATTACAGCAGTCCTGCTGAGGGACAATGATGGGGAAACCAAGGCAATTAGATGGATTTGAGAATATACAGGAGTGGGCAAAGACAGGTTTACAGTTGTGAGTACACAAAACACAGTTAATAAAGCTGTTGTAATAATCATAACTTGCATGGGTTTTTCCATACAAACAACTCTAAATTTACACTTTCCCACCCCTGTATTTTAGAGGTAGAATGAATAGAAACTGATCTCCAAAACATATAGTAATTTTTTATTTTTTTCTATTTATATCAATAGGAAACTAGCTGATTAAATTCTTTCTTTCAAAATGAGGCCGGTTGCTTAAAATTTGGTACAGCCATTCTAGGAAATATAATTTATCTCAAAGTATATGAATATGAGTTAGCCCTATGTGTCTTATGTTCCTGACATAGTAAGTAAAAGATAAGCCCAGGCATGGCATATCCAGTATGTCCACATGAGAAGAAGGAAATGCGTGAATGGATATCGAAGGGATGTCAACCTTGGTTCCCTTAGGTGGAGTGGGAGAAGGGAAAGAGGTCGCTGTATTTTTCTTTAAGCGTTTCCTATAGTGTTTGCCTTGTTAAGTTGAATATGTATTGCTATTACAAGTTTTTATAAGCCTGTTCACATGAAGACAATGATATTCAAGACCATTGCTTCACTGTCACGTCTGTTAACCCTCTTTCCATGATTGCTGAGCTCAGTTCATCTACAGTATTTGAGTTTTGGAAAGATTTCATGAACATACCTTGTTGAAGTTGAAGGGCAGATTTTCTTTTACTTCTCCTGTCTTTATAAAATTTGACAGTGCTTTGGAGTAAAATTTAAAAGCTCTAAATGAATGCAAAATAGTGTTCCCCTTTTGAACACATTTTGAAAAGAGAATCATTCTATTGCAGAGATGGATCTGTAGAAGGTTTGGTAAGGGTTTGAGCAGATTCTGATTGTCAAACTTGTCACTGTGTGTTTGTTATTTTCTTTTTTACTTTTCTCCATTCATGAAACAAAAGCAGTAGAAGTAGCTTTAAGAAATATACATGGAAATAGGTACACTATATAAATTAAAATAAAACATTAGGGTCAGGGCATAGTAAGTAGGGTATCGATTCAGCTGCTTTAAGACGGACTGGGATAACACGGGCTAAAACAAGACAAAGTTTATTTCTCACTTATATGGAGGCCGAACCTGATAGGAGTCCCATGGGATGGGGCTTGACAGTCTTCTAGGGACCCTTCTATATTTTTGCTCTCTCTCCTAGGATGATGCCCTCTTCCACCATCGTGTAAGTCCTCGATCCCCAGGAGGGAAAAGAGGAAGAGGAGAGGAGAGAGTTTCCTTTTGAGGGCATGGCCCAGACGACACTGTACACATGACTCCTGTGGGTCATTTAATGAAAGAGGCTGGGAAGCCATGAGCCCTGGTCATCATGGCCTCAACTAAAACTCAGGAAATTTTATTACTAAAAGGAAGAAGGAGACGATAAGTACTGGAGGAAAATTAGGACATAAATTTATAGAGAAAGCTATATTAGAATAGATAGTATAGATCACCAGGGAAAAGCAGGTCCTAGCACTATTTAGTTACTAAAGTGGAATATTATATTTAGACTTCAGCTTCCTGATCGCCAAAATAAAAAAGGAAACACAGCCTATTACATACTTATCAGCATCCCTGTGATATATACAAGTTTCTTAAGAGAAGCAAAGCTTTTCTTGGACTGAGTCCTAAAAAAATCTCTCACACTGGATTTCAAAGAGGCGGCACCAGGAAATGGCAGGGCAGTGCCCGTAAACATGTCCATGCAAACGAAGCAGCGATTTGTTTTATGTGGCAGATATTTTTAATGCACTCTCTAATAAAAGCCAGTGACATAGGTCAAAACTCAAGTTCACAAAAGCCAGTTTGTTGCAGGATGGGGCAGGAAGAATAGGGAAATAGTGACTAAATGTGTACCTGTTATGTAGGCAACAGGGCTTAAATCGTTTACTTGAGGATGCCGGCCCTGCCACACTTACAACTTACTTGGGAAGAAAAGTCAAAATACATGAAATAAGTAATAATAATACTGACTCCTTAGCCTCCTAGGAGGTGCGATTAAGAATAGTTAGACATGCTGGCACCCCACACCCTGATCTATATGAGGGTGTTCCCTGGGGTCGTGTGGCACACGACAGTTTGTCACAGTCTGCTCCAGGTGTCAGGCACTGCATGAGATATTTTATAGTTTGCATGTGTTATGTAATCTTACCAACAGAGTGATATGAGGCACATTATTTCATCGATGAAACATCTGGAGCTCAGAGTGGTCCAGGAACTTGGCCAAAGGCACGTAGCTGGGGACGTCAGTGGAGTTTGAGCCTTGCTCCCTTTATGCTGGAGCCGGCTGTGGCTCGTTTTCGGGCACTGACGCTGAGCTACACGGCTTATGTGCTCAACAGTGTCGTTTAGACTCCAAGGGCCATGGCATTCAGAAACGGAGGAGAAATTGTGGATCAAGTAGTCAGGAGACGCGTACTGCTGGTGGGGAGATTTGTCAGTGGAGAGGAGGGGAGGTGGCACTAAAGGGGGCGTCCTCAGTGAAGGCAGAGGTGGAGACAAGGCACTGACCTTCCCGGCGAGGACTGGCACCCTGCCTGGGCTAGGAAGGAGGGTTTGAGCTGGATGCAATGAAAGAAAGAAACTGAAAAACACCTGATTTTCCTGGTGGTATCTGGAGTGGCATAATAATCAGATTTGTTTGTAAAAAGTGCCAGTGATGGTGACTTAGACTTGGGTGGAAGCCCTGGGGATGGAGAGAAAAGGATCCGTTCCAGCGTGTGCAGGAGGTAAAATATATTCAACTTTACGATGAGTTGGTTATGGCAGATGAAGGTGTTAGTCCCTGGTTTCTCACAAAAATATGGTTTGCGATAAACTGAGGAGTGTATCTTGTGGGGGGTTAGAAGCACAGGGTTTTCCCCCAAATGTTGGGGTTTCTCAAACACATTACTCTGGCGAGTGAAAAGAATAAATAAAAACACATCATTTTTACATTTTCTCAGGAGTCATTGGGATGATTTTAAAGCAGAGATGGAGTGGCTAATGGGCACCGATTTTAGATGACAAAACTGATAACATTGGATTATGGAAAGCTCTTGTATGTACATTATTACCGGAGCTTTGAAATAACCATGTGCACTGAATACGCTTATCACCCCGCTTCTTTCTCAGGGAGATTGAGAATTTTCTTAATGTCACGTAGCTGGCAAGTGGGAGATGAGGTATCAGTCCTGTGGAATGCTCTGCCTTATTTTTGCTTTTAATTTAGAAATAAAAAGAAACTTGTTGTCAAGTAGGGCTTTAAAAAAATGCAGCTATTTTTTTTCAGCATCCCTTCTTGACCACAACATATTTAGAATAATTGGCTATCTTTCTCACTAGGTAGAGAACCCAGATTAGCAAGAAAATATTTCAAGAATCTTTTCTGTTTGAACAAAGTTTAGATACCTAAGATAATAGCCTTAATAGATCATGTAAGGTTAGTTCCATTTGCATGTCAACGAAAACAGTAGCATTTGTGAATATATATGTTTAACTTCCACATATTTACTTTTATAGTATTATTAGCAACGTACTTTTCTTCCAGATGAAAGCTTCAAACACCACTCTTTCTGTAAAATAAAATGTATCCATAGAAACCGAATTCTTAAAGAGGCTACCTTGCCTTTATTTTGACTATAAAATTTTTAGATTTTAAAAATAGAAAGTTGATTTCTATAGTCTCTGGATCTCAGCCGCTGCCATCATAATTGGTTTTCTGGCCAGTTGTACAGGCCATAGATGCTTTTCAGCCCACCCATGTATGAGAGAAGTTTGGACCTTACTGGAGACCTGGGTGAGTCCTCCACAGGCATTTAATCTCTGGAAGATGGTGGGTGAGCCAGGTGTCAAACCGACCCCTATTCTGCTACCTTGTGTCAGTGTGAAGACTGAGACCCTGTGTTGGTGTCTTAGGACACTGATTTCTCTATCAGACTCTTGGCTGTTAGAAGTCTGTGCATTTGAGTCCTAGGAAGTGATATTGGTCACTTAAGTTAATTTCTTTTAGCACCTACCTTGCGAACAGAGTTTCAAAGGAATTATGTACATTTGCTGCCTGTATTGCTTTGCTTTATTAAAAATGTGTGGATTTAAAAATACAATTTAAATTCTAACAACTTATAATTTATTTCACTTGTTCCAGTTGATGTGATTTAATTTTCTTTTGATTTTGCTATGGATGATGGACGTGAAATGTTTGAGTTACCACTGTACACTCAACTGCTGTTTATTTCTTCTTTAATTTTCAGTTTTCTCGTGTACTAAAGAATAGAGCCTGGCCCACCTTTAAACAAGCCAAATCTAAGCTATCTCCACTGCACAGCAGTGATTTCTGCCCTACCAACTGCCATGTCAATGTGATGGAAGTGTCTTATCCCAAAACGTCGACCTCCCTGGGGAGTGCATTTGGTGTTCAGTTGGATAGTAGGAAGCATAATTCTCACGATAAAGAAAACAAATCTGAACAAGGTATGTTAGTTTGAAACTTGATCAAATCATGAAAAGTAATTTAAGCAATCATAATTATTCCCACATCCCTGACATTGGGCAGATTCTTGGTGTGTAAGCAAGTCTGAACTTTTGCAGAGAAAGATTCCTCATATAATCATTTGGATAATTATTTGTAACTATTTATAGAATGAAAATGGAGTATGCAGTTTTCTTATTTTATTATTTTTCCTTTAAGAAGAACTGTTCTTGCCTTTCTTACGCATTTTAGGCACAGCTCATCTTGCTGTGAAAACCATTAATTTGCAATGGCCCCTACAACTATGAGAAAATCAGATGCACAAAGTAATTCTCACCATCACAGCAGGATGTGGGATCAAATTCTACTCCTCCCCTTGAATCGAAATTCCCCATAAGCTTTAATTCCTGAATTAAATTCAGCATTGGGTTGGCATTTGATTTTATGTAAGCTTGGGCGTCTAAAATGAATTGCACTGGATTGTTACTGTTAGTTAAAGGTAGTAACAATTACTATGGGATGATTTCACCTCAGGGAAACTGAGCCCTATGGTGTACATTCAGCACACAATCACAACCATGGCGGCGCCTTCAGGCCTGTCTCTGGCCCAGCAGGACGGGCATGGACTCCGGTATTTGTTAAAAGAAGAAGACTTAGAGACCCAAGACATCTACCAGAAGCTGCTGGGCAAACTCCAGACTGCACTGAAAGAGGTGGAGATGTGTGTTTGTCAAATAGATGAGTAAGTATTTTATTTACTGTATTTTTAATGTGTCTAATAAAACAGCTGTAGAAAATGAAACTTCTGAATATCCATCATTCCCTCTTTAGTTTTTGGAAATGAAGAGATTTTTGGTGACTGTATAAACCCTCTTCTTTCTAACAACTTAAAAATGATAAAATATGGCAAATATCTATAGATGTATCTTTCACAGAAGCTTTAATATCAGGAAAGAGAATGACAAAATTTTATTGTATGGAAAACATTGTTTCAGTGTGAAAATATTAAATTGAAAAATATGATTGAAAGAGTATTAACTGTGAGAGGGATTTCCTCGTAGCTTTTACAGAGCAGAGCAAAATATTTGGTGTATATGCATGCGATAGATGTTTAGGAAAAATGTAAAATATAACAAATCCTTAACACACTTCTTAAATGAGTAAATCCAAAACTGTGTATCCTTTGGACCAATGACCAATACCTTTTTTCACTCCTGCTTGAATTAATGGTCTAGTAAGCAAAACCCAAATAGCAGTGCCAATAATTTGAAAGGTTTTATCAAGTAACACAGAGGAAGTTAATTACAACTTTTCCAAAGAGATCAACTCTGGATCTTACTGAGGAGTGTGACAGTTGGAGGAAGGCCTGAGCGCCGCAGGACGATTTGCCCCAGCACGACGTGTGATTATGTTTCACATCTAGTCAGGGCAGCTCTGTGTGGACGGAACGCCATGGCATTCGGGGTAGCACAGCGTCTCGTATACAGCAGGGTGGATAATAATAACACATCACAAGTTTGTGGTGAGAGTTATACAAGGTAATACAAAAAGCAGTCAGTATAGTGAGTAGCATCATATCATTCAAGGGGTTGAAATTGTTGGGCATTTCCAAAGTTGGTAGAACCTGAAAATGGTATAAACACTGCTAATCCTCCTTTTATTGTACCTCTTTTTGAAGTTACACATTTACATTGCAATCGGGTGTGTGTTGCGTAGTCCACACACACAAACGTCTTCCCATACGTCCATAGATAATTTTGTTTTGACAAAATATTTAGAGCTTATTCTAAGCCTTTGTTGCAATTAGACATTATACTAATGAAGTCTTAACTGACATGGTCTCTGATTTTACACATCTTAGAAATTTAGAAATCACCATATTGGATGCATCGTTTCTATAAGATTATCTTTAAGTATTTACTGTTTACTATGCTATTTTTCCTGATGCTTTTCTGAGTTAATTTAGAATTACAATTCTGTTTTTCTATATCTAATACACTAGTTTTTAAAAAATGACTTACAATATTTGTATATTATATTGTGACTGTCCTATTTACAGATGAATTCAACTGTTTGAGGTTTCTGAGACCAGGAAGCTATTTTTAAACAATTGCAGACTCTTTTGAATTGTCTTAAAATGGCTATGTGGCCCTGTGACAGAGAAGTTTATATTTTAGGGCGTTATATTTTGCTTTACTTAATAAATCAGATTTTATTATATGATATGTTCTATATTAGAAATCAGTTTTTTCCCTCTGAAATATTTAAGAAATGCATACTGGGAGATTTGTAGGCAATCAGTCCATAAATAGAGGTATTGAATCATGTATCTTAGATCTCAAAGGGATTTAGGAGAACACCTGGACCAATCCCATACTTCCAATCAGGCCAAGAGTTATTATTCCTGCTTCTCAGATGAGTCCTTTGTCAGTGGCAGGATTATTGATGTGCCTGACAAGGCCTCAAATGTATTGACTACCCAGCACTTCCTGGCAATTGTCCAGGCTTCATCTGCCTGTGTTAATTTTTTGACTTTTTAGGTTCTAATATAGATTTACTTTTCAAGAAAATGGTTAGAGCAAAGGGGCTCCCTTTACTTGGTTTAAAATGTTTTATATTTAAAGCACTAGTTGCAGAAAGGAGTGATTTTCCTTATCCAAAACTACTTAAAATGATTGCTTATTTTTACTTAAAATTTCCCCACTCTGTTCTTCTAAAAGCCATTATCTAACTGGGCATATTTATTAGGAAAGTGACATGAAATGAGCACATGATTTGAGAAACTTCCTTGGTCTTCTCTGTGTGCACCATATAATTTAATTCTAAATATAAATATGTTCTACATAATTCAATGTGTGCTATAATCACTTTAAGACAGTACAGTTGTCCAAGAGCTCAGATTCCCCATTGCCCTTAAAATTCAGAGATGCTGCAGTGCAGTCGAGCTTGCCAAATTATTTGAAAAGCTAGTTACCGAACAATTTTCTTACCATGTAGTAATTATTCGTGAACACACATAGAAGTCTCTGCAGAGTGGAGAAGCAGATCTCAGATGCTTTGCCAAGTTTTAGGAGAAAATTTGCTAGCCTTTCTAAAAGTCATTCATTCCTGCGAAAGGGGCTGGTAGTGAACTTGTCTTACCCTGAAGCCTGGTTACCCTGTCACTTGGGAACACTTCTCCTAGAAATAAAATTTTATTTAACTTGTAGACATTCCACTAATTCCTCCTACTTCATTTAGGTCCAAGGATGGAACTAGAGGTGAATTTACTGTCTAGTATCATGAAATAAGGTGATGTCATGGATTTAATCAAGACTTTGTGGTTCCTGTTTCATTGTAGAATGCTAAATACTTTTGCCTTTTAATGGGCTATTTTCTGATTAATGACACTTAGCTACTAGATGGAAGCAAAGGAGAAAATTATTTGTGGATAATGTAGGATAGTCTAAAAGCTTTAATGGTATTTCAAAATACAGGGAGGAGATGAATAAAGAGCCTTGGGGGCTACTGAAGAAAGGAAATTTGAGGGCAGACTTCATTTTGCAGATGTCAGATGTCCCAGGATTGAGCCATGAACAAACTGCATTTTAGGATATTCAGTGAGCTGGGGATTCCCGGTAGGAATATGAGGGCTGGTGGTGGAATTATCTCTGAGGTCTCCTGAGCACTGTTCTGGTAAATGTATAAAAGAGGGCTCAGTGTCCCTATAGGCACCGACTTAATCGTTCTCACAGTCCCTCTGTCATGTGGCCTGTGAACCACTGGGATGTATCACAGACACATCAAACTTAAATTTGTTTCCAAAACTGAATTCTGGATTTTCTCATACTCAAATCCATTTCAGCCCCTCCATCATCAAGGTCTCCCCGTTCTCAGTAAAGTATTTCCCATCCCTTCAGCTCATGAGGCCGGGCCCGGGGTCTCACCTTTGATTGGCCCCTTTCCTTCCCCTTCTCCTTCCCCTCCAGTATTTCATCCAGTCTGCCAGTCAGACCTCAGGATGTGCCCACCCTATCACCTTAGACTGGGTCCCCAGCCTCCAGCTTCCAGCTGTGCCTCTCCGATACATTCTGCATTCACCCGTGCCAAAGGGGTCCGTAAAGGTAAACCATGCTAGTTTCCTGCTTGAAACCATTTGATGGCATTGCAATGCAATTAAAAATAGTATCAAGTGGCTCGTTGTGGCCTGCACAGCTCTACAGGATCTGCTCCTGTTCCCTCTCCAACTAAGCTCATCTCACTGAGTTCCAAGACACTAGCCTCTTTGGCAAACTACCTGGTCTGCCCTGCTCCTGAGGCCTGCCTGGCTGGCCTTGCACACACTTAAATGTCAGGCTAATGGCCAATGTATAGAGAGACTCTGCCTCGTTCCCCAGTGTAGAGTAGATATTCCTGTGTTCCGGTCTCTCACGTTATATTTTCTTAGATCTACTTTTTATACAACTCTTTTTACCCCTTCATTGTTATGTTAACTCTAAAGCCCCACAACAAGGCTTCTTTCTTGCTTACTCTCCATGCCCATGGGTCACAGGATCTCTGCTTCACACTGACCTCCCTCAGAGAGTCTGGCTGACAGCCCTCATCAGCTGGGACTTCTGATTGTCACAGCAGGGAGAGGGAATGAGGCTGACCCTGCTGGCAGTAAAGATTTCCATCCAGAAGGGACCCATGTCACCTCTACTCACATTGAAAGCAAGTCACATGGTCATTTAAATCATGGGGTAAGGGAAGCCACCCAGTCATGTGCCCAGGAGAGCTGGGATGTGGTGGTTCCTCTCTCCAGAGTGTGTCAGTGATATCCAGGGAGGGGGTGTTCTGCTGAATTTGGAAAGTACATGTATACAGCTGTGTGTCTCACCCCATCTCTAAAATGAGGATAATAATAATAATATCAACTTCATAAGGTGGTTTTAGGGATTGAATGAATTAGTATCTGTTAAGTACTTAGCATAGTGACTGCAGGAAGAGCTCACCAAATGTTAGCTATGACGAAGATGATGGTGATGATATTTAAATATCAGTGTAAAGAAAAAGGCACAGGTCAGTGCATATCCAGCATACAAAACTATTAATCTAGGGCATCAGGAAAAGATTGACCTGGACTGGCAAGCTGCTCAGGATTTTAATTGGGAATTAATAGACCTACTGTAGGTAGCTTAATATTATATATGAGCAAAAGTAAAGGAAAATGTTTCTGCACACACACATGTTAAGTGTTATGCCTTAGTTGCTTTTTAAAATCTAGAAATTTTATGCAAAAACATGGTGTCCAAAACTGTTTTTCTAACATTTGTTAGCATAACACTTGTTCCCACAGGGTCAATGTCAGCATAATTGCAGCTGTTTCAAATGAAAAGCAAATATGTGAATACAGTCCATATAACTTTGAAAGAAATGTTTATGCTTAGCCCCATGGCTTCTAATTTAAAAGAAACATAGAGGGCAGAGGACTCCTTGCAGAGTGAGAACTCCTGCAAACTCTTTGGTATTCAGAGCTCATCTGTCTGTGCAGGTTGGAGCTTGGGTAACTGGGGTTAATCTAATGTTTCAGTTTTGAGGGTGGAGGAAGTGAATACATATCCAGCCTGTCTTACAAGACATAAACGTATCGTTCCAAATAGGAGAACTGTTTTTACAATGATATGCAGCCTCACAGGGCCTTGAGCCATGTACCACAGCTTCCTGATTGTCACTGGTGTCTAAAAACCACCAACTGGCAATGTTATTCCCAGTGTCACCTCACAGTGAGACCTCACCTGACTACACGATTTGAAATTCTAGCTTTGGCTTCCTTCCTGTCTTTGTTTTTCTCCCTAACATTTGTTACTATCTGATATACTAGACAGTTTACTTGTTTACTGTTTATTTCCTCCCAGGAGATTTTAAGCTCCAAGAGGTCAGGGAATTTTGCTTGTTTGTAAACTTTGAAATCCACACTGAGCACAGTGCATAGTACAATACATGTGTCTAATTAATTAGTAAAAATCACTTAACAAATCTTTACTCAGTGCACTGGGTTTGATGTTATGGGAGATACGTTTCCTTTATCAGAGGTATAAGACATCTTCATGATCTTGAAATAAAACAAACGTGACATTGCTATGGACAAATGAGTGTCAATAAATGTGCATGTGCTATCAGAATGTCACTGTTATCTGGTAAATGAGAAGATACTGGTTGGCTAGAGAAGCCAAATATGGACCCCTTTTTTCAGATGTGGTTTCATTCAAGTTTATAGCATGCTGTTTGGTAGTGAAGACCGATTCCATTTTTATGTAATTTTGAGTTAGACAGTTCTAACAGAAACCTTTTACAGCCAAGCTGTACATTCAAGGCTAGCGTGGTGGAATCAGTGCTTGTCAAGGTCCAAAATCAAATTTTATACCAATTCAGCATCTGAAGGTGGCGTTTTTAGCCTTAAGCCAAGTTGGAAGAGCCCTTCATTGGGGCAGATTTGTGACATTTCATCCTGACCAATTGCAGATGATGTGGGAGGGAGCCCCTACTTGCTTCCCAGCCTTACCTCGTGTGTGACTTTGTTTCATCTTATGATCACAAGGGCCAGGACTCCTGTTAGTCTGAGCAGTGAGAAAGGACTGACAAATGGAGAAAGCTGGGAGACGGCTGAGGCAGGCCTAGGTGGGTGGGTGGCTTTTTAATAGCTGAGGGTAAGCACATTTAGTGTTTGCTTTAATATTTGGCCAGCCCAAGTATTTTCATATGGTGGTGCTAGTGGCTGATGCCAGGAGTGAGGTGAGGCCCAGTATGTACCAGGAATGTGTCGTTCTCATTTCATTCTCACAGTGGCCCTGTGAGTTAGTCATTCTTACTATTCCCGTGGCATGGATGGCAAAGAGGCCGTCATAGTTTTGCTCCAATAGCAAAGGTAATAAGTGGAGAACCAGGATTTGAACACAGCTTTCTAGTCTAAACTGTGCTCTTCCTATTACTTACTGTGAAGAAAAAAGTAAACTTCGTATGACAGGCTTCTGATGTGGTAGGATACTTGCTTCTTGCGAAGCACAGGTGCACTCTCGGCATATCTGCAAGCCTATCATAGCCGCCAGCAGGCAAAGAGCCAGTTTGAAAACGTGCGCTTCCTCTTTTTCTGTATCACAATGCAGCCTTCTGTCTTCGATAATGTATTCTCCTAAGTTAGAACGGAAGACGTCCGAGTGCATAGTCCCAACAGACAGTGACAACGAGAAGGCGGAAAGAAACAGCAAACGGGTCTGTTTCAATGTGGCAGGAGATGAGCAGGAAGATTCGGGCCATGACACCATCAGCAACAGAGACTCTTACAGGTAATGCGTCAGCTCCTTGAACTCATGTCATCAGCGAGGTCAAGCGGGATTCTGTGTTTTCCACAGAGGTCTTGAAAAAAAGTTTAATTATTGTTTTTGTTTATTACTCACAAAAGAACTGCTAGCTATAACCACACCCAGACAACATAACCTTTCACATTCTTCCCCTTTATAATTTGAGTAATTTGGAAAATATTTTCCTTTCCAGCTCTGTAGACCTAATGTGGGAAACTTGTTCTTTTTTGGATTGTGTAACATGTATGGCAAATAATCACATTGTGCCTATATTAATATTTTTCTTCAGATATCTGTTTTTGATTATTGGACAGTTGGCTAGTGAATAGGAGTTCTTTTTGTCTTGTTTCTCCCCTTTCTTTTTATATTTTATGTTCCAAGCTAATGGGACTAATCTTGCTTGCTCACCCCCATGACCAGCTTTTTGTATTTTTTCTCCTCTTGTGTGCCTTCTGTATAATTTTGGTAGGGCTGCTGGAACAAAGTACCAAGAACTGGGTGGCTTAAGCAACAGAAATTTGTTTATTTACTGTACTCAGCTCTGGCACTATAATTCCAAAATCAAGGTGTCAGCAGGGTGGGCTCCTTCTGAGGGCTGTGGGGCAGGGTCTGTCCCAGGCCTCTCTCCTTGGCTTGTAGACGGACGTCCTCTCCTCTGTCTCTTCACATCTTTTTCCCTCCAATTGTGTCTCTCTGTCCAAATTTTCTTTTCTTATAAGGACACCAGTTGTATTGGAGTAGAGCCCACCGTGATGACCTCATTTTAACTTGCTTACCGCTGTAAAGACCCGCACTCCAGATAAGGTCACCCTGGGTCTCTGAGGGTTAGACTTCAATGTACGGATTTGGGGAGGACCCAGTTCAACCCATCACACCACACAGCATCCCAACTCTGTCATCTTCCTGCCAGGCTCTCAAACGTGGCTCCTCCAATGGACTTCCCCAACTGAGAGTGCTTTTTCTCCTTTGCGTCCTTGCACCAACTGAAACCTCACCAAGGACTGTTGCAACCTGCCGTCTATGCTACGTGCTCAGCTTCAGCATCTCTCGCTTTCTTTACATTAATTAAAGCAACAACTCTCTTATTCACTCTTTATTATACAGTGTTTTACAATGAAAAGATATTAACTAATTATTGTTCAATCAAAGTTACTCCCACCAGAGATGTTTAATATATACTAATGGCTATTAAAACATATTTTTACCAGACATGTGGAAGAACAGGATGATCTCACTTAATTCCGACCACAATTCTATGTGGCTGGTTCTGATATTAGCTCCATTTTACAGATAGGGAAGCTGAGGCCCACAGAATTTCTCTATTTTACCTATGAGACCAGGTGGTCCAGCCCTCAGTGCTTCTCTCTTAACCACTATCCTATCCCAGTTTCTGTGTGAAAGGGATTTTAGCAAATACATGAGAGTTAACTATTCCTAGAGATTTAATAATATATCACATGGATGGACCACTTTTACCATTTCATTTACTTTTAGCTTCTAAGGATACTAATATACTCTTCAATAGGAACCAGTGGTTTCCTCTCCAGTGGGAAATTACTTGTCTAAAAATACTTTCTCACCTCAAATTCTAGTTATCAAATAATTAAAATTACCCTCACAGTCTCCCATTAGGCGAAAATAGAAATTTTAAATGTAAATTTAAAGTTAAATAAGTCATTTTCGCTTATTGTGAGAGGAAAAAATAATTTAATCTCCTGCACTATTTCAGATATGTGTAGTATATTCATATTCACGCACAACCATTTTAAGCCTTTCCTTTCACATTCCTGTGCTGAGCTCTGAGGTGTAGTGTCATTGGTAAGTTATAATTTAAGCTGCCAGGAAGGGTTCAAAGGCAGAGAACGGAAACAGGACTTAATTTCTCTCTGTTAACAAATTAACTACAGGCATATACCATCAAAGAGATTATGAAGAATTTTAAGTTTGGTTTGACTCCTAGTTTTATATCTATACATTTAAAAAATTTTTGTAACTGTGCATTTAAAGAAATTCATTTAAGATTACATTACATGACAAGAAAATTTGAAATATTAAATTTAAGATACACTTTTTTAAAAAAGGTAAACTGTTAGACAAGTTTATCTTTCTCTTCATTTTCTGTAAAACATACTAATACATAAAACTGTGGCATAAAAGTTTCTCTCATAAGAAATCACAGGACAAGCGTAGCAAATGCAATATTAAAGTCCATGTAACTCCCTTTCAGCGACTGCAACAGCAACAGGAATTCCATCGCCTCCTTCACGAGCATTTGCAGCAGCCAGTGCAGCTCATATTTTCACAGTGATGAAATGGACTCAGGTGCGTTTGGTGAGGGCATTGCTGCTTTTCGATGCTAGTCTCATTGGTCGTACTTTTCAGGGATTCACTTGCTAGATCCTTATGCATCTTACCTTTTATCTGCCATCCTTGGTGACTGCACATGTTGCATTTCAGTCTTATATGCTCGATAAAGTCAATTTCCAGTCCCATCGTAAACAGTAAATTAAAAAGAAATGAAGGCAACGAGCTAATTTTTTAATTACCTTAATATATGTTTTGTGATCTTTCTATGGTACTATGAAGAATGATAGGTCCACAGGAGGCAAGTTTTACTAAAACATTAGGCATTGTTGATTGGATGTGCACGTAGGAAGGGCTTCGAAACCAAAAGCTTTAGGACAGCAGACACACCTGAAGTGGCCTTGACCTAGGTGACGGGAGTAATGAGAAAAACACTGGATGATATAAGTGCCTCGTAAATATCTTGTTTTGTGTGTGTTACAAACAAGACTGTAGCCAATTAGGATAAATCTTAATTTTAAAACCTGCAGTTTATTTCAGCTATTTAACCTTCAGAAAAATGTACCATTTGAAAGAATTGGCATAGTGCAGTGTTCTTTCTGTGTGGCCCACTTTCACCCCACTTTCCAAGGATCAATAATCTGATGTCATCATCGTTATTAAATCTTTTGGAATTCATTTCCTGAACATGAGAAGTAGTGTATAGGAATAAGAGCTTATGTTTAAATATTTTTATTTTATTTATATTAAAATACTTTGGAATGTTAAAAATAAGATTAATGATTTTTTTTATATCTAGGTGATGAACTTCCACTAAGTGTTCGCATTTCTCATGAAAAACAGGATAAGATACATAGTTGCCT
This sequence comes from Miniopterus natalensis, assembly GCF_054644295.1. Classification (NCBI taxonomy): domain Eukaryota; kingdom Metazoa; phylum Chordata; class Mammalia; order Chiroptera; family Miniopteridae; genus Miniopterus; species Miniopterus natalensis. The sequence continues at coordinate 25,043,219 of NC_142096.1, forward strand.
TGAGCATCTTTTCAGCCAGGTATGATTGGAACACTTGGGGGTATTTTTTTCTGTAGACTAAACTGTAGGAATCCCATTTTCAGATGTAGTGAAAAGAGTTCAGAATTAGAATAGAAAGGCCTTAGTCTGTTCCTCCACCCACTTTAACTCAATTTCCACAATTTAAAATGGGAACAAATATTCCTTCAGCCAGCTAACTCAAAGGATTATTATAATGTCAAGTATTTTACAGTCTTGGGAAAATTATAAAGAGTTATACACACAGGAGTTATTATTATTGTTTAATGTTTTTATTGATTTTTTTTTAGAAAGAGAGGAAGTGAGAGGGAGAGAGAGAGAGACAGAAACATCGATGAGAGAGAAACATTGATCAGCTGCCTCCTGCACTCCCCCTCCTGGGGATCGAGTCCACAGCCCGGGCATGTGTCCTGACCGGGAATCAAACCAGTGACCTCTTGGTGCATGAGACGATTCTCAAACAACTGAGCCACACCAGCCAGGACAGGAGTTATTTTTTAATTGTATGTTTCTTTTTTTAAAAAATCTATCTTTATTGATTTCAGAGAGAGGAAGGGGGAGGGAGAGAGAGAGATAGAAGCATCAATGATGAGAGAGCCATTGATTGGCTGCTGGCTGCACGCCCGGGGTGAGCCCGCAACCCGGGCATGTGCCCTGACTGAGAATCAAACCACGATCTCCTGGATCCTAGGTCGATGCTCAGCCACTGAGCCACACCCCACAGGCAATTGTTTATTTCTTTATGGGTTTTTAGAATACCTTATTTCTTGTTCAATTTTATTCCTGATTTCAAAAAGTACAAGATTGTCTCAGGACCCATATTGGTATTTTATAGTCTTAAAAATTTTATATCCATAACTAAAATTTATGATGTAGAAGCTTTTACTACTTTGAAGAGGATTTTGATAACTTTTTTTTAAAAATAACTCTAGAACCTTTACTTTTGTGAAGTGAATTTATATTTTGTATTACTATATGGTAGGATAGTAAGAAATGTCATTGCAAATGTTATCAGGTAAGTTTATTTCAACATTTTATTTAAAGGTAGATTTCATAAGAATCATGGGGTTTCAAAGAATGGTAATTAATTTAAGAAAAAAATATGTTGCAAGATTTACTCTTGGAAATATATATGATGTGTTGTGAGAATACGAAACTCTCTGAAGCTCTACTATTGTCATAGGTGGATTCAATTACCAATCTCCTAAAAGGGCAAGCTGTGGTCAGAGCCTTTGAGCAAACCAAGTACTTCACCCCAGGTCGAGGATTACAGGGTAAGGTTTAAAAAAGAACTGTTAGAAGCAATGGGGAAACAAAGTGGTAGACTATAGTTATGAAGCAAAAGCATAGTACAAAAAGAAAAGTTCCGGTTGCTCATGTTTCGTAATTCACTTAATACTGCTTCTATTTTTATAATTTTTGAATTTAAGTTAAAAAATTTCAGTATAAGATCTTCTAGGTTTCTTTGAAAGTTAAAATGTCTAATGCCTATCAGGGCCAGACTGAACAGAAATGAGTTAATTGAAGAGATGTAAGCGTTGAGTTGCTTGGGCTGAAACCAAGCCTAATGCCTACTTGCTCTTTTCCCATCGTGGGGAAGGGGGTTTGGGGATGTGGGTGGGCAAACAGAACGGGATCTAGACTTTCCACTTTCCAACATCTAGTTTAGGATGTTTAAAGTACAGTTTTTCATCTAAATTTGCTCCTTTGTTTAAACAATTGTAAGAAAATAATATTATGGTTTGGCTTTCTGTATTTAACACATTTTCTCCTGTGATATAGCTAAAGAAATTACTACCATGATTATAATTTAGGACAACAGCAAGGCAAACAAGAAAATCCTGAAGCTTACAGTCTTGGTAACCGTTTGGTAAATGGTTGAGAATTAAGAGAGATTTTTTGTGTCTATTAGAATTTCAGCAGGAAATGGAACCAAAGCTGAGTTGTCCAAAAAGGTTAAGACTCCACATCAAGCAAGATCCTTGGAATCTTCCCAGCAGTGTCCGGAGTCTTGCTCAGAACATCAGAAAGTTTGTTGAAGGTCAGGATGAAAAGCAAAGACTATCTCATGACATTAGCAATAATTATTTAAAAACCCATTAAAACCAAAAGTTCAGTAATGCTCTGATTACTATTTCAGTATTTCATGTTAAGAGGGAAATAAAAGGACTGTAAAGCATGATGTAAGAAGAGAGAAAGAAGGAAGAAGAGATTGCAGAACCTTATGTTCCAAGGATCTAAATGATCTGTATCATGGAGAATATTCTTAGTGAAGAAAATAAGGGCTTATACTTATGAAGACAAATGGAACATGGAGAGAGTTTCCATGTTTTATAATATGAAACAACATCAGAAAAATTTCTAAAGAATTCACAAAAGAGATGAAGCTAAATTTTATGGAAAGTCTAAAAAATCAAGTGTGCATCTGCATGAGAATCAAAATAATGACATTTGACATGTTTCATTTTTTAGAATTGTTTGTTTCAGTTGATGGTGTTATTATCTACCATGACCATGTTTCCTCAGTACCCTATAATTGGTACAACCTATAATTGGAGATAAAACTTCAAGACAACTCCAATAAGTGTGATGGCATGTTTAGAGTCAGAGTTATTAAGTAGAAAATTCTGAGAGTTTCCAACATGGTTATGGTGAAAAAGATGAAATGAGAAATTTGTTTAATTTTTTATATGTCTAGTTCAGTGATTTTATTCTCGATATTTGGCCAGCGGTTGGTGGTATCTGGAGATACATTTTGGTTGTCATAATTATGGATATACTACTGGCATCTAGTGGGTAGAGCCCAGGGATGCTACTGAGCATTTTGCAATGTACAGGACAGTTTCTCACAATAAAGAATTATTTGGCCCAAAATGTTAATAGTGCTAAGGTCAAGGAACCTGTACAATAAGTATTATGCCTGTGTTTAAATTTTTATTCCACAGTCATCTGTATGTCAGCTGGATGTGGTAAATAGTATCCAGCAAAAGTACAGCATTACCCCAGTCATTGCCATCACTTTAGAGTAAATTAGAGAGAGTCATATATGGGGGATAGAGAGAGCCCACTCAACAGATTACCTTAGTGGTGCTTGACCAGAAAATTCCAGACTGTTGATAATGGTTATATTTCCAGGAAGGTTGAAACAGCATTTAAGTCACGTATTAAATATAGGTTTGATGTCACGAGTTTTGGTAGCACAAGTGACGCCATTTGAGTTTTCTCTTTTACAGTACTTTCCTGATAAAAGATAGCTCTTAAACTCGACAGAGTCTGAGCCTGCCACTTAATCCCTTTGCGCCTCAGTTTCTTCATTTTGGGGGCCTCTTTTCATAAATGACGGAGATGGTTTAAATGTTCTATGATTACTGAATCTTCTTCCTAGAAATATACTCAATATACCAGCTTAGGCATTGTTCAGAGATCAGTAGAAAAGTTTGTACAGATATGAAAAACTCCAAATAAATCACAGCAATTCTATTGTGTGATAAAATCTTTTGTTCTCGACAGCTGGATTTCTTGGCTTTATTTTTATTTTATAGCTAAACATAATGGTTACTTGTAACATTTTATACTATCACACTTAAAACTCCCCAAAATAATGAAGAGCAAAAATGATAATTACATTTTTTAAAGGCTTTCAGACTTAAGGAATTTAGGCATGTACTTTACAAAGTAAAAGGTCTGTTTTCACTGAATAGATGCCAGTATTGTAACACTCCTAAAATTTATAATTCATGGGTCTAAATGAAGTTGTTCTCATCATCCCTGAGTTTTTTACCTTATATTGATTTTAGAGTAAATGAAATATCGATTACGAACAGAGAAATCCTTAAACATTTTTTTGTTGCTCTGACTATTGTGAACCTATCTAGAATAGGATGCAGCCTAACTTTTATTTCCCATAATCTTGGGCATGTAAAAAACTCTGTGGGTTTTTATATTTATGTATTGCAAGTAAACTATTTGCCAATTGGAAGTAAATGGACACTTAACTCATTGAACACATAGCAATGAATATGAAGTTCATACATGTCATTTATGAAACATTTGTGATTGAGCCTGTTTGGAGATTGGGTGGGGAAATGAGTATTTGGAAACATTTAGTATTTTTCTGTTCTTTAGGGCACCATCTTGACTTATAGATAGAAAAGAGAGACCATATATATATGCATGTGTGTATATGTATATGTATATATGTATATTTTACATAATCTATAAATATAATCTATATAATTATATATAAACTAGACTTCTAATATATATTGTGTAATATAATATATATAATTATATATAGGGTGTACCCAAATATATATATACCCACTTTGAATAATTATAAAGGCAATGTTGATTAAAATACATTACATTTTCAAATTGAACTATCAGCTATTAAAGTGTGTATACATTTTTTTGGGACACCCTGTATTGTATATATGATCTTTAAAAATTTAAATAACTAAGAAAAATACTGTTTCATAGTTTATTGATCAAGACTATGACAACTGTAGGAGTTTAGAGAATTCCATGTAAGTTCTAGCAGCTAAGGAGGACCTATGGAGGCAGCAGGATTTGAATGATGTTTCATAGGCTCACATAATTCAGATCTAGGAGGCATTTCAGGGTCTTGAGGAATGGGTACAATTTAATTAGGCAGGTAGGAAAGAATAACATTTCAAGTGAATGGGATTTTTATTGTCTGATGTAATGAGATTATGCTAGTTTTTACTATAGTACAGTTAAAGTGTGGCAGGAAAAGACTGAACAACTAACTGATATGTTTTGTTGTTTTTTTTCTCTGCAGAGGTAAAGTGTAGGATACTTCTGGCACTTCTTGAATATTCAGGTAATATTTTTCATTATTTTTATTATTGAAAATTATTGTGGACCATGACCTTAGAAGTTTTCTGATATCAAGGCAATGCCTTCAGCAAAATAGATGGAAATGTGATCCCTACCTTCTCTAAAGTCTTGCAAAGATAGAAAAAAACTTAGTTTTAATAAAAACACAAAATGTATACTTATCTTCGATTATAAGTAGAAACATTAAAAAACAAAGTAACATTTATATAGAATATCATTTAGAGCCCTGGCCAGGTCACTCAGTTAGAGTGTCATCCTGGTATGCCAAAGTTGTGGGTTCTATCTCTGGTCAAGGCACATACAAGAAGCAACCAGTGCATGCATAAATGGGTGGAACAACAAGCCAGTGTTTCTCTTCCTTTCCCTCTCTCTCTCAAATCAATTTTTAAAAGAAGAATATATAGTAAAAAGAGAAGAGAAGCGGGTTTGGTACAGTTAGTTGTGCAAATGGGATATATTGTGAAACTGTGTGTCTAACTTTTGTATATGAACAAAGACGTCAAGGGGTGGGGAAATGGACTGTGCTTTTGATGGGAGAAGTCTCAATCTCAAAATCATACCACTCGGGCATGAATATAGACAGGAGGATTTTATCACCACTTCTACAACCCACCACGATTGGAAAATTTAAATCATAAATAAATGAATGGAGAAGCCAAGTTAAGAAGTTTTGTCTGTTGGTTGTTCTTTGCCTTAAGCATAAATTTCTTACATTTTTTTAAGTTTCTTACATGTGGTTGTACTAATAACCACACAGTTGATGGACCTCATTTTTATGTATTTCATCAGGTCCTCACAATCATTCTGTGAGAATATAATTACCTTTCCACCATTTTAAAAGTGAAGAAATTAATCAGGAAGATCAATAATAATTAAAAATTTAAAATCAGGCAGATTATTAATAATAACTAGTAAGTGGTGTTTATTCAACATGTTTTTGAGCATCTGGATGATGCTTTATCGAGTTACATGAATGAGTAAATAGTAGGTGGCAGATTTGAAATTCAAACTTATGCCAGTTTCAGAAGTGGTCCTGGAATGTGTTACTTTATTCATTAATATTCAAGTGGCTGTTCTTACAGATCCTTATTTTGATTTCAATTTTATTTTCTTATCCTTATCATGATCCTTCTGTTTCCTACTTTATTCCCTCAGTCTTTGTTCCCTCTTATATATTGCATGGCACCAAAACAGTAGCCAAATTACTCCATATGGTTGGCTGTGAAATTACTCTTCACTTGAAAAGGGTAGACTGTGTCTGCTAAATACTGTTCTTAACTTGCTTTAATTCCTGTCTCTCTCTGATCTTCTCTTTTTGTTTCCTTGTTTATTTGCCTTTCTTTTTCCTACCATCTCAGAACAATGACTGGGATTGCCTGTATGTCTAGAAACGATCTCATTCTTTTTAGACCAGCTAGCTAACTGTGGAACTTGACCTTTTAAAACTGTGAGATTAAATGAAGTGTTAATACTTCAAAATATCTTTGTAGAAAATGAGTTTAAGTAGGTACTTAAAAACTGAAATGAAACAGAAGCATTTGATATGTTTTTAAAAATCCATTTTTTTAGTCTATGTCCACCACAAGAGAATGCTTATTCTGCAAAAGAAATAAACAAGCTGTCACACACACAAAAAAACACTGCTCTCTGCTTTTCTTCTTTTGCTGGAAGCTGGAAGCAGCAATTGTGATTCTTACTGACGTTCTTATTGATAAAAATGAGGAATGAGAATAGCTTTGGAAAAAGGTGGACACTTGTGAATTTTAAACAGCTGTATAATTAAAAAGAAAAAACCCTATATGTTTTTTCTGGGAGTTAGCTTATTTTGATTTCTTTCTTTATCACGTTGTTCCCTCTCCGTTCAGCAATAAAACTGAGCACCCACTTACTGCCGGGCACCATGCTAGATGCTAGAGAAAAGAAGAATCACCATAATAATACTGTCCAATTTCACTTTGTTAAATGCTCTAAGTGTTTATATCTCTATCTTTATTGCAGACCTCAGAAAATAGGAGTACCCCATTTTACATATAAGAATCTAATACTTAGGAGTATATGGTTTGAAATTGGTAGAATGGGTAGATGAGAGCAGAATATATGCCTCTAAAGCCCATGAGCTTAATTCACACGTTATATGTTCTATGCCACTTTTCCTGGCCTTCTGTGCTGAAGGTGCCTGGGGTTCCCAAGCAAGTGAACAGGCTCTCACAAGGACAGGTCTTTAGGCATCTAGTACAGGAATGCCCCCAGGCCTGGTGCACAATACAAGTGCACAGTACTTCCTGAAGGAGAGGGGAGATGTCACAGGGGAGATGACATTTTAACAGGCCACCATTTCAGCCATTCAATGAGGTTCAACGAGTTGACTCTTGACCAATGATTAAAAGTTTGCTAATGGAGAGGAGATAAGCGCCCACAGCCAGAGGGCCAGTGGACCAAGGTGTGAGCTGTAGGGCGTTTTGTGCTTGAGGAATGCTGAGCAGTCCTGTGTGGCTCAGGGAGACCTGTACAGCCACTGTTCTGGCTGTTCTCAAATACATTGTTTTATTATATTCTACGACAATCTTGTGAAGATTTTTTTCGATTGTCTGGGATGGATGGAGGGAAGTGATGTGTTGAGAAACTATAAATGTAAGTTGGCTATAGACAGAGATTCCTTTCTGCTACCCAGTTTTTCACCTTTGTTATTCTTGGGAGATAATAACACGTCAAAAGTCCCTTGAAAAGCTCTTAATATCTGATGCGCACTTTGAAATCTATGCAAACTAGTTAATTACTCTCTGTTGAAAATAGGAAGGGAGCAATTGAAAATCACCCCATGAAGTAATACGCATTTATTAAGTGTTTTTCATTTGAAAATATGTTGGTTTAAGATTTCAATAGCAGTGTGTCTAAAGGCATCTTGCTTATCTACTCTCTCAATTTGCTGGGAGCATAGACATGGCCAAGTGCTCAACTTGGACTTCTTTATACCCCCAGTAATTGGTGCAATGTTTAATTCTTGTGGGGCATTCAGTGTTAAAGTTTGAATTAATGAATGAATGCAACTTTTGTGTGGTTAGTTCTGATTTCATAATGAGGCTGAATGAAAATTTTAATTTGGCTTAAAATGCATACAAAATTTAGTAGCAAAGAGTAGAAGAAGCATCTAAGTATTTATTTTAAGCTAAAAGAAGAAGAAATTTGAGGATTTCTTCTCAAAAGCAATTTGGAGATAATTATTTCTACTAGTAGCAAAGTTACTAACCCTTGTGATCTCTTCTAAAGCTCACAGTGGAACCATGTCCTTCTTTTTCCAGACTTTAGCCTTCCACTCCCGATAAAAGCAATTTCTTTCCACTTAGATTTTTATTAAGAAATTATTCTCAGTTTATAGGTGAGATTATTCCTGCCAAAGCTACTGAAGTATATTTTAAAATTGCCCCAGATGTACTGTTTTTCTATAGGACAAAATAAAAGAAAAGCAACAATGCACAAGTAAGGTATAGGGCAATTTTTGCTTATTTAGTCTTGGTCTTGAACCTCAGTCCTCTAGCTGTACTTTTGGGCTGAAAGCTCTCTGAAGTCCCCTTTTAAGTCCAAATAAATCCAGAAATCTCATGAAGCCAGAGAATGAGTTCAGACATTTTCATTTCATTTCATTTCATTCATTTGTCTGTTAGTTGCTCTACTGGTTTATTATTTTCATACATTAATTCAGTAAATATTTATTGAGTGTCCACATTCTGTTAGAAATTATGCACAACAACAATATAAGTGTTTTGCTTTTTTCTTAATTGAGAATTGGACAGAGTTCTTTCACAGTTTAGTCCTTTGACTTATAAAATGCTCTTTTCCATCTATTAGAACAGGGCACATGGTATAGAACTATTTAAGGAAAATGTCTACCATGCATTGTTGATTAAATTAGTAAGTTGACCATGTGGAATTGCCATATTCAACTATCTGACCTCCTGAAACAACAAGTTCTTATAGTTAAACCTAATAAATGAATATTTTCAGTATAAAATTATATATTTTTAATAATTGTTTTTCTAATAAAATTTTTAGGAGTAGTTTTTGCTAATAGTGAAACTATTGCAATTGCTAATAGCAATTACATTATGTGTACACATGCCTTTGATGGTTATTAAAAACAGGTGTTTTGTGTTCTTGGTAAACATCTTAAAAAGTATGTAACATTAATTTCAATAATGCAAAATTTCAATACTGAACAAAGGCAGCCTTTATACTATGTTATATACTGATATTGACAATACTTTTTCATTTCAGAAGATTCTGAGTCCTCAAAATATTAATTTGGCTTAAATAGACTTTTGGGAATATGGCTATTTTTACCTTTGTTGTTCTTTTAGTACAAGTATTTTTTCAGTGTATATTAATATATGGCTGGTGTTTATAGTATTTATGTACTTTGCATATATCTCAGGCACAGCTTCTTTCCATTTGGAAAAACTGTGACCCAGGAGTGGCAGTTCACATAGTAAACATACCTTCAAAGTGGTTCAGTGGAAATGCCAGTCAATTGCAGAATAAGAATCCTAGTAGGCATTTTTTTTTTACTTTAGTATTAATGATAATGTATTTTATTTGCCAGCACAAACTGAAAAATTGGACTTTGAGTTTCCTTTAGGAAAGTTCTATGCATAACAAATGCAAATTGTCGACCATCAGAAAAAAAAAAAAGTAAATAAATAAAGCCTTAGTTTTTTTCCCCTCGGACTTTATAAAGCAATTTAGGGATTACAAAATAAAGTCACGATATCAACTAAGAAAAAATTACTTTAATGTTTCTAACATTTTGGGGTGTTTCGTGTTTTCGAAGAAACCAATTTGCTAAAATGTACGTGCTCATTCGGAGCCTCAGCCCCGCACCCTCGCCTGGTGTGAGCCTAGTGCAAGGGCGAGGTGACCGCGCGTGCGGGCTTGTGGGCTGGTTTGATGCACCCCATTTCTCAAAACGCCTCTGTTCTCCCGGATCGCAGACAGTGAGCCACAGCTCCGAAGAGACATGGTTTTCTGCCAGAGTCTCGTGGCCACAGTCTGCGCCTTCTCTGAGCAGCTCCTGGCAGCCTTAAACCAGATGTTTGACAACAGCAAGGAGAATGAGATGGAGACGTGGGAGGCCAGCAGGAGGTGGCTGGACCAGATCGCCAACGCAGGTGTCCTTTTCCACTTCCAGTCGCTCCTGTCGCCAAACTTGGTAAGGAACCACGGTGTCTGTGGCAGCTGCAGCATCCGTTGTAACATATTCCCAAGTAACAAGTGGTTATTCGTGATCCTATCAGCAGTCATTCAGCTTCTTCGAAAGCATATATTTTTCCCCGGGCAAGTGTGGCTCTGATAGGCATGTAAAAGGAGCTCTTTCTTTCCTGATTTTGATCCAGTCTCAGAGGCTGCTAAAAGCTGAGAGCCTCCATCTGTTATTAATCCTGCCTCCCTAAGCACTGACTGCTAAGGTCGTCGGGGGAATGAGGGCCTTCCTGCTACCGTTCATTATTTCCAGCACAGGGAAGAGCCTGCTCTGAAACCTAGCCTCCCGCTGAGGCTGATATTCTGGAGCATTCTTGATAGAGAGCTCTGACAACTCGCATGTCACACAGTCTGACAATCTGTTTAAAATTTGCATGTGTTAAGTGATTCTATTTCCTTCCTTTGTAATCATGTTTGTCCTGTTAAATCTAAGAACATTGCCTTAATTATGGTAGAATGTTCCAATGTTTATGCATTAGTTTTCCACAGTGGGTGTGAAGAAAGCATCTCGAAATACATGATTGATAACACTGTGGTGAACTTAGAGGTTTTTTACCCATACTTTCTGTGGTTCTGGAAGTTGTCATGGTGTTTAAAGGCAAATATATCCACTTCTAAGTATAAACTTAAGGTGCTAGCTAAACGGAATTGTGATTTTGAACATCACATGTTATTTTATCTGTTAAAGTACGCAGAAAATATAGCTACATGGTTAAGATTTTAAATGCATGTATATGAGTTTATACATCAAAATAATGTTTTTCTTCAATGGCATTGAGGGTAGGGAGTCATTGCTGTATTGTACGGTCGTAAAAGGTTCTGGAATGATAAGGTAAGGAAGCCCATCTCATTGTACTTCAGAGAAACAATTAGATTCTCCTGAAAAGACTCTATACTCCACATGGGTGATCAGTTTCTTATTTGGTTGCTAATACAACCAAATAAGACATTTAATTAATGAAAAATTTTAAATATGGCACTTTTGAAAATGTGTTTAAAAATAAAAATTAATCATTGTCTATAAAATAGAAATTACATAAGACAGGAAGCCTACGTCCTAACATATGGTAGGCATTAAGTGTTGAATGAATGAATAAATGAATGAATAGGGCTCTATTTCTATTTTGTTCTTACTTTAACACTGACATTGTTTAATCAAGTGCTGGTACTTTAAACTTAATTTTAGTTGAAATTTTATTTATTTATAATTCATATCTCTGATAAGTGACATATCCAAGTTATATAATGAATTCTTAAAACTAAACAATAAAAAGACAACTCAAAAAGTGGGCAAAGAACTTGAATGGTTTCTCCAAAGAATATATGAAATTGCCAAAAAACATAAAAAAGATGAACATCATTAGCCATTGGGGAAATGCAACTCAAAACTACAGTGAGATACTCTATCACATGTGATGTGGATGGCTATAGTCCAAAAGACTGTCAATTTTAAGTATTGGTGAGGTGGTGGGGATGTAAAACAGTGGAGCAATTTTGGAACAGAATTTCCATATTACCCAGAAATTTTATTCCTAGGTAATACCCAAGAGAAATGAAAACTTACATTCACACAAAAACTTGTACACAAATGTTCTTAGAGAGATATTCACAATAACTAAAACATGGACATGACTGAATATCCATGAACTGATGAATGGATAAACAAGTTGTGGTATATCCATACAGTAGAACATTATTCAGCAATAAAAAGGAATGAGGTACCGATACCTCATTCAACATGGATGAAAGTTGAAAATGTTATGCAACATGAAATAAGCCAGTTACAAAAGACCACATATAATGCGACTCCATTATTATTCATTGTGTGAAATAGTCAAATCTTAGAGACTGAAAGTAGGCTAGTAGTTACCTGGGGCTAAGGATTGGGGGTTGGACTGTGGGGAGTGAATGCTTATGGGTACTGAGTTTCTTTTTAAGGTGGTGAAAATATTCTAAAATTAGATGGTAGTTATTTATATAGCTCTGAATATACTAGAAACCCCTGAGCTGTGCACTTTACATGGGTGAATTTTATAGTATGTGAATTACATCTCAAGAAAGCTGTATTTTTTTTAAATTGTTCTTGCAAAACATTTTTTGTTTATTACAGAATTGATTAAAAATCCAAAGGTTACAAGAAAAAAATGATACCCAGAGTCTTTCTGCCTCTAAAACAAGAGCATAAATGCCTCCCAGGACTGTGAAGGGCTCTCTGGGAGCTGCAGGCTCTGCGGCCTGTGTTCCTGAGCTCTGAGCACAGTCCTGGTCGCTTGGGTGTGGCTTTAGTCACATCAGTTGCAGCTTTGTGGCATGCACTTTAGCAAGCAGAGTCCAGCCTCTTTGGAACTTTTCTTCCTGTGTGTATTCCTCTCAACTGGAAAAATGCTGATTCTTTAGTCCTGTCTTTCCATTTCCGTTCATGGCATTTTTCGACTGCCTCAAAGGACTTTAAAAAATAGCAGTTTAGGAAACATGTATCCAGCACTCACTGCATACCATACACTATATTATGTACCACACCAACGTGCAAAGGTGACAATTCTCTTAACCTCTTGATTTCTACTCAGTGATTCTTTTTTACACAATGGAAATTCTTTACTGTCGCCTGCAGTTTCTACTAATGCTGCCCAAAATATATGGCTATAAACATAAAGCAACTTTTAAAACGTGTGTAAAGCATGTTAACGTTATTGCTTAAAAGTATCATTAACATTCTTAAGGAAACAAATGTCACCTTTAAAAGGTAAGCGATATATCATAACGCTCATTATTCTTTCATGAGAAAATTAGTAAAAGGCTCTACGTAGTGCACTAAATTGCTCATAGGAAGGCGAGAACCTAGCACTAGGAAGATGGTATTGCTGAGACAGGCACTGAACTTGTTACCACGTCTGGCCTTACCTGGCCCAGCTAGAAAATAACATGCTGTAAGAATAAAACAAGTGGCTAAAACAAATCAGATCTTACAGGATTCTAGGGTAAGGCCCCATAAGGGCAAGTGAGACGAAAATGGTTCTTATCCCCAAGCCCTTCGAAAGAAAAATCATTACACACATGCAGATTGCTTTGATCACAGTTTTGATAAATTCCAAAATGGATAATGCACAGGTTACCTTATTATAAAATAGGATGACCATTATGTATTTTGGTTTTTTAATAAAACAACATTTTTGCCTTTCAGTTGTTGCATTTATAAGATTATAGAAATTTAGAAGCAAATGGCATGCTTTTTTGGTACAGAGTTATTTGTAGGTAATTAAATATGATTAGCCTCTAGCTACAAAATAGGCTAAAGAGTTGTGTAGAACCATTTAGACAATTGAGAAAATTAAAAGTATAAAACTATAAAAGAAATTTGTAACTGAGAGATTTATTAATTTTATTTTAGATAGCAAACTTTTAGTTAAGTGTTGATAATTTGATTTGTATGTGAATAAAACAGGCGAAGTTAGCTTGGGCCTGGAGATGTTATGTTATGTAACGTTATGTAATGTTAAGCTACACGGTGTTATGCTCTGCTGTGTTATGTGGTCTACACAATCCTATTATATCACCCCTGTATTGTTGGTTTTTCTTTCTTTCCAGACAGATGAACAGGCCATGCTAGAAGATACACTGGTTGCACTATTTGATCTGGAAAAGGTTTCTTTTTACTTTAAACCATCAGAAGAGGAACCACTGGTTGCAAGTACATAGTTAAATGTTTTATAGAATTTTTTGCTGTCAAACAATGTATGGTAGTACTTTGATATTAATATATTTAATATGAACTTCAAATTGTTTTATTTAAAATACAATATTTAGAGAAATTAATTAAGAACAGCAATTTGGAAAGGATAGAAAGTATATATAACTTAAATCTACAGATAATTCCAAACTTTTATATATTAGTTTGGCCTCCAGAACTCTTTGAGTGTGTGCATCAGATTTTGTGCTAGTCAAGATTTTCTTCCCTTCTTTTTAATTTTTGTTATTGTGGTAAAACATACATACCATAAAACTGACTAACCAATTTTCAGTGCAGAATTCAGTGGCATTAAGTATATTTACAATGTTGTGCAATCATTTCCAACATTCATCTCCAGAATTCTTTTCAGTTTCCCCCTCCTTTAGTCCCTGGTAACCTCTTTTCAGCTTTCTGTCTCTATGAAGTCGCCTATGCTAGGTAGCTCATAGAAGTAGGGTCATAGAATATTTGTTCTTTCTACTGCATTTTTATATCAAAAATTTTTTTAAATAAAACGACTGCCCTAATATTCTGGCTGTGTAGATAAACTCTGTAGCTTCCAAAACTTTTTCTCAAATATGTAGCAAAATTGACTGAATCGAGTTTGCCCTCCGTATCTTCAGATGTTCCTATAGAGAATGTATTAGTGGGCAATGAAAACAAGTATTTAGAGCCAATAAGAAACAGAGGAATCCTATGTTATGCTCACATTGTATAAAATTTAGATCTAAACCAATGGAGAAAGACATTGTAATTATCTGATCTCACAATAATTGATAAAAGTTATAATTTTGAAGTAGACACAGATTCAATACTTTTTGCCAGCTTAAAAATGAAAATTGAAAATCATTTCATCTGAGTGTCAAGAATTTTAATGTGTATAAATATAATCACAATAACTATCTTGATTCATTTATCTATCCTCTAAAATATTCAAGCTGGCAAAAGCTTTTTCTGTCTTGTTCACTGTTGTATCTCTAGTACCCAAGAGAGTGCCTAGAATGGAAAAGGCAACATTTTCCCCCAAGGAAATGAATGAACAAGCATCAGTTAAGTATATGTACTGCCACAAGCAAAAGGGCTTTACGATTATAAAAGTGGAAGGAAAAACAAATTTAGTGTGAAGAATGAAGTAGAGAACTTGCAACAGGACACAGTTTTATCTAATGTTGCAAAGAAGTTACTTAATGAAATGAGGGACTGAAAAGTATTCCTTTGATTTAGCAATTTGACATCATTAGACATAATAAAGGCAGTAATTTAGAGATATACTTTCGGAGAAATAGCAATACCTAGGGTTTAATCTCTATTTCTTTTAGTTTCTGCAAGTTACCACTTATCTACTATTTCAACATTGTCATAAATAGGTTTAAAATTTATCTTTGAGTCCAAGAAATCTTTAGCAGCTTGCTATTTTTCTGTCTCTTGTTTGTCATTAGTGTGAGGATCTTATGTATTATGGTAGATGTTAACTTCTCCGGAGCTGGGAAGGGTTCTTACTTATTTTCACACTTCTAGTACAATAAATAGAGACTCAATAAATATTCATTTAATCCATGATCTGATTTAAGAATGATAATCATTCATTCATTCATCAAAAATTTCTTAAATTCCTACTACGACCAAGCACTGTTTTAGGTGTTGGATATGGTAGAGAACCAGACAGCCCTCAGAGGGCTGATATTCAAGTGGGGACATATAAATAATACACAAGACAAAATGAGGTAATTTGATAATAAATTAGAAGATAATAATATGAATGTAAAAGGGAAATAGAAGAGAACACGGGATGAAAATTCAGGGGCAGATGGAAGGGTCCCGATGTTTAACAAGCTAGGGAGGGAAGCCTTCCTAAGGAGGAGAGCAGAGACCTGCAGGGGTGAAGGGAGCAAGTCAGCCAGGCATTTGGGAGGGGTGTTCCAGAGTTACTGGAGGCCTGGCATGCTCTCAGGATCGGAAGGAGCCCTGTGTGCCTGGAGCGGAGTGACTGAGGGGAAAAGAGTAGGAGATAAGGGAGAGGAGGCCAGACCATTGAAAGAACTTTGCCTTTCTAGTTAGGCCATGGGGCAGAGGAATGACATGCTCTGCCTTACCTATGGAAGGCTGCCTCCGACTGCTGTGTTGAATAGACCATTCCTGGGGCAGGGCAGAAGCAAGGAGAGCAGTTAGGAAGCTACTGTAGTGGCCCGGGTGCAAGATGAGGGTGACTTGACCTTGACAGTAGCTGTGGAGATGGTAAAAGCCATTGATTCTGTATGTATTAAATTATGAAGATAAGAAAACAGAATTTTATTAAATGTTCACCTTCACTGATAAATAAGAGAGTACAAGAAAATGAATTACAATGTTAGGAATATAGGTTATATTCAAGGGAGAATTTGTCTGCTAAAGGGAATTATTTGATAAGGATAATACTATTTGAACAAATTGTATGGCCTTCTGTGGGCATGTATAAAAATGGGATATATTTTCACTTACTTGAGTAATGTAGGCACAACTTTGCTGAAGGTAGATAAACTCTATTTTCACAATATAACTTAATGTGTTTTTTTCTTCTACATTTTGCCTGAGGAACTATATACTCACAGGAGCACTGTTTTCCATGGTTTAAATATGACACTTCTGGTGAACAAGCAGAAGAGGAACCAGTATCATAAGCTTGATAAAGTATTTACTATTGAATATCCACTAGGAGAGATTTAACATTGACATATTGAAAATATACTGTTAAAGATAATTAAGACCATTAAGTAACATTAGTATGTAAATGTAGATGAATCTGTGACAAACACAAAAACTGTGAGATCCATTTGACAATACATTTGTGAAACCTCATTTAGTGAAAGGTCAGATCCAATGCTTTATTATTAGATATTCCAAATAAAATAAAAATGATGATAGGTCCAGCCGGTGTGGTTCAGTGGTTGAACATTGGCCCATGCACCAAGAGGTCACCAGTTCGATTCCAGGTCAGGCCACATGCCCGGGTTGTAGGCTCGATCCCTGGGAGGGACGTGCAGGGGGCTGCTGATCGATATTTCTCTCTCATTGATGTTTCTATCTTTCTCTCCCTCTCCGTTGCTCTCTCTCTAAAATCAATAAAAATATTAAAAAATAACAATGATGACAGGAACTAGTTATTCTAAGTTAATTTCAGGAAAGAAGAGAATTATTCAGTACCCAAGAGTCATCACATCTTATTTATGTGGTGTAAGGAAACCAGAGCTTTATCATTAATTGCATGTGATTTAATTTCTTTAAGCACAGAAGCAGAGGTGTCAGCTTGACTAATTAATATGTGTCACTATAATGAAAACTAGCTGGCTGCATGTCTATGCGAGAAGGACTTGAGTGCAGAAGGTGGAAGCATGAAGACATAAAAAGAACAAATAGAACATTGACCTTGAAGTCAAGAAGCCTTAGTTCAGATCCTGGCTCTGTTCTTACCTGCAAACATGACAATATTAGCTTTCCCTGACTCACAGGGTTGTGAAGTTTAAATAAAGTAATGTATTTGAAAGTCTCTAGCATTAAATGAGGCTCATGGTAATATTTGGTAAATATTCAAATCCATCCTCCTTGCTTTATTACTCTGTATTCTTTTTAAAAAATGTTATTTATCATTATTCATACTTATTTTTATATTAAAGAATAGTGAGAGTCTGAAATACGGCATGGCTAGCATGTAGAATTCGAACATTTGGATTGAAGACAGTTCATTTGCTTGGAGGAAATAATCATTAAGTGTATGCAACATGCTAAGTGCTAAACTAAATTTTGGGGATATAATGGTGACTCAGTAAAACAAAGTCCCTGTTGTCATAAAGCTTAGAGACCAGTGAGAAATAGAAAGGAATAAATGGGTGATTTGACTCACTTCAGTATAGGGAAAGTACAAGATGCTTCCCATCTCGTGCTATGTAATTGGTGGAGGAATAAAGGAGCTAAATGATCAGATAGTATATAATTAAATTTTGTGGGAAATCTATATGTTTTTGGAGAATAATATAATGACAGCAGATCTTCCGCTTTCAAATTGTGATACAGGTAATTTTACAGTAACTATTAGGGGAGTGACTATTTCTGAGCCCCCACTCTCTATGTGCCTGGAGCGGTGATGCCGTGTCCCTGTTTTCATGGAGCTCACAGCCTAGTTGGGAGACAAGGGAGGAACTTTGTCAACTTTGTTTTTCATAGTTGATAAATTTCCACAAATAAAAGGCAGCAATTTTCAACTCCACATTATTAAGCATTTTTCAGGCACACCAAATACTTTGAGAGAAATGGCTTTCCATTCTTTTATGTAGTACTCTTAGTTTTTTACTTCATTTAAAATTCAGTGTACTTGATTATTTCCACTTTTAGTTTCTTAATTTCTGGTAAAGCATCTTTATTTGTTCTTTGTTAGTCCTATAATCCATATTATAGGACTCAACTGTTGCATTACTATTTTCATTTCAATAACATTATTTGTTCGGTAATGCAGAGGTTGGATACATTGGTGCCAAAGAGTAAAGAGATGGAATTTAACAAAATTAAAATATATATGAAAGACATTATATGAAAAGGAGAGCTAGAAGATACCAGTATTTAAACTATATAAATCTGTATTTTCTTTGGTGTCCATGCATCTTTTTTCCTTTATTTTAGAAGCAGGAAAACAAAAACGGATTTTCCCAATCATTAAAATGCAGTTAATTTCCAACTCTGTAACTGAGAAGTTTATTTATTATTTTTTCTAAACCAAAATCCTTCATCTCTCTTTAAAAAAGTAAAAATAAAATGAGCATTATTAGTATAGGCATAGCAGAGACTTGTACATGCTAATACAATGCTTCTATTGATTGCAGAATTACATACATTTAACAAGAAAATTGGAATTTTTATTAATGGTATTTAATCTTGAACTCTACTTTTTTACACAGTTTTATTTCAAAACAAAAAGGTTAGAAATAATAAATATTGAGTCAAGAACATATATTAAATGCTTACTAAATTCTGGCCTTATTTTTTAACTGGGTAATGTGACTATTCTAGGTTTTATGAAAGATTTTACATTCCTTTTTTTTTAATTATGTGGAAATTATTTGTCATGGCGAAGTATCGTAAAATGAAGAAGATTTATGACAGCACTGTGAAATACTCCTGCAGCATTTCAGCTTTTCGAATTAGCTGGTTTGTGGTTTTCTTTGAGTAAGTAAATTTAGGATAGTTGGAAATAGCTAAAAGAATTTGGACAGATAATTTCTAATGACTGCTGGGCATCATAGAGATAATCCAATCTTAGCCTGGAGCTCAGGAAATGGAGCTTGCAGTGCCCGAGCTGATTTTGATAATGGCTGCTATCTACTCAATTTCTTGCACACTATTTAAGAAGTGTACCCCGTGGACTCATTTTGAGTAAAATATAAATGAGGCAGCTGGCCTAGGAGATTTCGATTCCAAACCACGTGTAGCTTAACTTCTCGTTTGGTTAAGTGAGACATCTGGTGCGTCAAAGTGTAACGAAGTTTCCTCTTACAGGGTTTTATGCAGTAATGAACCTGTTGCTGTAGCTAATGAGAATCTGATTTATAGTCTTTCCCCGAATAGCACCGTAAGGATGCCGAGCCTGAACTTGATAGACATGGGTGCTTTTAAGATATTAATATCTAGTAATTTTCAGGATTCGCTTTAAAGGTTAACAACTATGTTATTCAGCATATCCTGATTTTAGGAACTAATACAACATTAATTGTCATTTTAGATGTTCCCCTTACATACCAGGTGGAAGGAAGCCGGCAGGCCCTGAAAGTTTACTTCTACATTGATAGTTATCATTTTGAACAACTGCCCCAACGGTTGAAAAACGGAGGAGGGTTCAGAATTCATCCCGTTCTCTTTGCACAAGGTAAACTGCTTCGCGTTTCATACTTCATGCACCAAAGTTACTTTATCCTGATCAATTCTTTTTTTAAAAATGAATTTCATTGTAATCATCATCATATTTTTTTTTCATTAATTTAAACATTTCTGCATAATGCCTAAGTAATGTATTTACTTCTGGGGATGCTTATTAAGAAAAGAATCACATACGGTTTAAATATTTGTAAAGTAAAATTGCAGCATTATTTATCGTAGAGAAACAGGACCCAAGTGGTTGAAATAAAGATAAATTAATTTGGCTTAAATAAATGATGGTAGAGCCATTAAAGTTGTATGATTAAACATATTTTATGAGCCAGGTAGCTCAGTTGTTTAGAGCATCGTCCCTAAGCCAAGGTTGTAGGTTCGATCTCCAGTCAGGGCACATACAAGAAGCAACCAATGAATGCATAGATAGTGGAACACAAATCAGTGTTTCTCTCTCTCTCTCTCTCAAAAAAAAAAAAGGTTGACAATACGCACATGCAGATTATAAAAAAGAATTTATATTACAGTTTCAATTATGTCATACATATATGTATATACTTATACATATGTAAAATGCTTTCAGTATAATTGGGTGATTAATGATTTGTTTATTCTTTGAGTTTTTCTGTATTATGTCAATTTGTTAATAAAAATGTGGGAGGGGGCGGACAATGAGTGCCAACCTCAGTAGAAGAAATTAAGATTAACATAAGAAGATTCTTGCAGTGAACTGGTTTCCAAAGGAAGGTCCCAGATCTTTTTTTATTTCTGAAGTCATAAATGCTGCCTAGAAAAGATCAGAAGTCCAGGTTATTGTGTAATTTCCTCTAGTCTATGTCTTTTTTTCAAAAAATTTATGCTGTGGTGACAAGAGTATATCAATTTTTCTGAGTGGTACAGTAGAACATTTCATTTTTTCATCTTTTGAGTTTTCAAGAACTGCATTGGTTTTGCTATGGAATTTTTATATTCTAATAAAAAATCAGAAAAGCAAAGAAATAAAATCAACCTCTGTAACTGAGGAGCAGACTGCATATGAAACTTAAATTCACTACCAAGTGAAAATTCTGCGGGTACCACCTGCATATTATGTTAATTCTAAAAACAATGACCACCACAAACCGATTCTTGGCAAGAATGTATTTTAGCAAAGGAAAATTGCAGGGAAGAGATCTTAGGAGTCATCAGAAGGCATTCCCTCCCTCCCTCCCTCCCTGCCTCCCTCCCTGCCTCCCTCCCTGCCTCCCTCCCTCCCTCTCCTTCTTTCCTTCTTTTTGTGGACTATAGTAGGGTCCATAAAGGTAACACATGAATCTGTAATGAAAAGGAATAAAAAATTTTTTAAAAGCTCAGCAAAAATAGACCTTTGGAGCTATGTTAGGAGAATAGCTCAGCCTAAAAGCCATTTTCGAGACAAAGATTAGGAAGAGAGGGAAGGATGCTGGTCCAGAATATTAACTTTTACAGAGTTTAACCAGAGCTAACAGTTGTTCAACCCTCTTCTCTTCTTTCCTCTATTTGTTTCTTGTTAAAAAGTCTGTCTTTTAAATCATTACTGAGATAACAGATGGCATTAAGCATCTTTTCTTTTAAAAAAAACCTTATTCCATGTGTGACAGATTAGCCATAAATAGCTGAACACATACCCAGCAGCAGATGTGCATAGGAGAAAGATTACTTCGCGAGTAACCTCTATTTTATAACTGTGGCTGAAACACATTTTAAAAGAATCCCTAACTATATATTATTTCAGTAAGTACATTATCACTTTTAAGATGTAATTTAAAGAGAAACTACAGTTAGCATTAGCTTTAGTATTCACGCAGCAGTAAAGTAGGAAAAAATGAACCAAGTAAGCAGCAGTGGAAATACTTCTGCAGTTGAGGTCACAGATAGGTAAAGAAGACTGGGAAATAGTTTGTCTCATTAAGAATCTGTCGTTGACACGGTCGTTTATAGAAAGGGCTCGCAGGAGCTCCTTTGCATTCATAAACCTCCCATGAGGAACCCTTAGTAGCTCTCAGTATTCATCGGATTGAGGGAAGCACCATAAACCCAGCCCTAGTGTGAGTGGACATTTCCATCTGGTAACGGAAAGCGGTGGGAAACAGACGCGATTCCAAATGGGGTCTATTCTGGGATCAGCGTTTATTTGGAGGGTTTTAGTTTTGTGTGTATACATGCATATGTGGGTCTTTGCTAGCAAATTAAAAAAATAGCAATATTCCATGAATTGAAAACTTCCTGGGAAATGTATTGATGTCAGCCGTCCAAAAGTTGTCGGAGGTGCCGGATACTTAGAACAGGCAGCGAATGAACTGCCTTCTTCCCAGTTCGTTGCCAAAATGGATCCTGGGGCAGAGGAGGGCACTCTCATTGATGGGACACCCTGCAGAGATGGGACCAACAGTTAGACCGGGAATGCCAGGATTGGAGGCAAGGAGGGAACACGTTAGGGAACATACATCTCTGAAGATCAGAGCTGAGGAGCAGGGCTGCGGGCAGGCAAAACGAGTGGTGCAGATTTCCAAGGTAAGGGACACAGTCAGGAAAGTCAGCACAGAGCACAACCAAAATGCTAGAAGGAGATCACGATAAAGCCATCTTCTGTAAGTACTTCCTACAGGTTAGAGAATTAATCCTGTTGGGATCCTCCAGCCCTTGCTGAAATAAAGGAAGTAAAAAATGTGAGTAAAGGAGGGTATTGAGGGTCACTTCCTCCCCTGGCTTGTTTCCATGCTGTCTCCCAGCGATTCCCAGGATTGGCTGCATATTAGTCACCTTGGGAAGGTTTTAGAAAATACCCATGTTTGGTGCCATACCAAACCAATGACATCAGAATCTCTGGGAGGTGGGGCGCAAATACCAGTATATTTTAGAAGCTTTCCAGGCGATTCTAAATGTCCACTGGGAGTGAGAAAGCACAGGTCTATGTGGAATATGAAACACTGCAATTATCTGGTTAATGTTTGCTTAACTAGCATAAGCCATGTCACAAATGTTGGGCAGCTGGGGCGAGAGGGTGGGTCTTGAGTGAGAGAGTTTTCTAGCAAAGGCTGAAGATGCCTTAGAGAGCAGACAGCTGAGGATGTCTTCCGGCCATCCTAGCAGCTGGGCAATAAATAAGCCCATCATCTCTGAAAGGGAATCTGAGTGGGTGACTCTCAGAGCATCTGCCATAGTCCACATCTCGCACCCTCAGATCCATTCCTTTTTGTAAGGATTGGGAGTGTGTCCTTTATGACTGATAGGCCTCCTTTTCTGGGAGGATAATTGAGAAGAAACATGTTAATGGGGACAACCCATAGCCCTGTTGCTACAGCTGGTCTTGGGCTGCAAAAGATTTTCATTTTTCCATTAGCCTTGTTCCCAGTCTGAACCTCTGCTTGTCTCCATGGCATGGCTAAGACCTTCATCCCTGAGGGTCACTCTGCCCTTCTCAGGCCAGGGTCCATGCAGTTGCCCAATCACCATCAAAAGTGGGCAAGGGAGTACCAAGAGGGATCTGAGTGGATTACCTGGATGCTAGACATCCCTTATTATGTAACAGTAGCCCTACTTCCTTATGATGATCAGGGTCCGTTAGCCTTGCCAAGATGGCATTTCCTCTTCTTGGCTGCTGGTGCCCAGGTGGCAGCCTCAGCTTACAGTTCAGTTCGACCCCTGCTTTGTCTCCTAGGGAAAGTGTGGCCCCTTTGGGAATCAGGACTTTTAAACCCACAGAGCCAGAGTTTCAGGGATAGAAGCAAACATTCCCTAAGTGAGGCATTGGAACTGAATTTGTAGGGCATTGAGTATATTACTTAGTACATAAAACGTGCAGTGAATGATAAGAGTAGTCATAGGCTCTCTTAATACTATTATTTAACTTAATTCTTTCCCAAGAACCATAATTAGTAGGTATTCTTATTTCCCATTTCACAAATGAGGAACCTGAGGATCTCAGATATTAATTAACATGCCCAAGCTCACACAGCTACTATGGAATGGAAGATGTGGTTTCACTCTAAGGCGATGACTTTCATTATTAGCTTTACAATATATAAGAAGGATCCACATTGAAGTATGGCCATTGATAGATCAAATCCTCCTGAAATATTTGAAGATTGATTTTTTCAGGAAGACTTCTTTTTATTTCTTGTTTGTATTCAGGACCAGAAGCTTGCTGAACCAATGCAGATATTCTAATTACTGTGGAAGCCTTAAGCAATAAACAAAGAAACAATCATTGAAACAAGCTCCATGCTTTACTTCCTGTACTGAGCTAAATGCAGTAGGCTTTCTCTCTAATTTTGCACAGATGCTTTTCTTGATTATAGGCCAATAATTCCATTTTTAAAATTTCAAATGCAGCAATACTCAAAATTTTGTTGTTTCTTCAATGCTCTAGAATTCTGACTAGTTTAGAAAATATAGCACAGCTAAAATTAGCAGTGACTTTCTTGGTTTTGCCCCCCAAATGGTGATAAGTTTCTGTCAATTTGAGGAAACATTATTATTAGATTTAGAAACTATTGCATTTAGAAGTTTTGAAAGAAGATTAATTTTTAATCAATTTTGACATAGTCGACTGACAAGTGAAGCTCTTCAGTGGCAATAATTTAATGGAGAAGTAATTTACATTGGACCAGATTAATTTCATTGCCATTCTTGTTGCTGGCAACCTCTCTATAGAAAATCTTGTACTTCTGGGCAGTTCTATGTGATTCATTTCCTCTCCAAAAGGTGAAAAATATCACTGCATAAAGTTTAAAGGAAAAAGAACCACATAATCAAAAATGTTAGTTAAGAAGGAAATCTAAATCCTGGAGATTATTATGCTAAGTGAAATAAGCCAGTCAGAGAAAGATAAATACCATATGATTGCACTTATATGTAGAACCTAATGAACAAAATAAACTGACAAACAAAATAGAACCAGAGGCTTGGATACATGGGGCAGACTGACAGATCAGAGGTATGTGGGGAGGGAGGGGAGAGGAATGGATGAAAGAAGATGAAGAAAAGAAAAAGATGGAGGGGGAAAAAGGAAGAAAATCTATACTAATCAAGACTTTTAAAATCGATAGTAGTTTTATATATATTTTATATATATTATATATATATGTATTATATATAAGTATTTTGTGTATATATATATATGTTTATTCATTTTTAACTAAATTTACTGACCATTGGGGTAGAGGTAGTCTAAGATTTCACTTTATGTATATTTATTTATTACACTAATATTTCATAATTAAATTGCAGCTGTTAAAGAATGTGACTATATATGGAGAGTGACAATTTTAATTTTTTCACTCATATATGTTAATATACATTTCTGCCTCTCATACATATATATGTGTGTATATATCTGTGTTTATATATTAATAATATATATGATTTTGAGTTTAGCTTCACAAAGAACATATACAAAATGTTTAAAAAAAATAGAAGACAGTTTAAATTTGAAATTACCTTTCCCTACTTAATGGAATTAGCAAATGTTTGCTATTTATTATGAGACAAGAAAAATGATTTTTATTCATTCTTGGTATGGTGAAAGAAAAATTCTTGCATGTATGGTCGTATTTGGTACTATTTAATACATTTACTAATAACTGATAAGATTACACTCAATATGGAGAAACTGAGTTATAAATCAGGTGAAAAGTACATTTACTTGTTTACACAGCACTGGAGAGCATGGAAGGATATTACTATAGAGACAATGTTTCCGTGGAAGAATTTCAAGCCCAAATAAATGCAGCCTCATTGGAAAAGGTCAAACAGTACAACCAGAGGCTCAGGTATGCAATCGTTCAATTTTTTTTTTTCAAGTTTCTCTATTTTGACAGGAGCAGATAAATAGAGTTTTTGACATTATTCATTATATTAGATGATTCATGATATTTCTTTTGATATAAAGTCTTCTATTTAGGGTTTAATGTTTCAAATATTCTAATGGGTACTCTTTTTCTAAATAAAATAGAAAAAAAATGTTTGTAAACTTTCGTGCTATTGTTTTAATTTCTGTTGAAGATCAAGAGATTAAATATTTATTAGACCATTCCCTGGGAAAAGCATTGATGTTTTACTGTGGCATCCCCTAGGAGGTTCAGTGGACTGAGGATAAAACAGTTTTCTTTATGTGCCCTTAAGCAGCTGCCACCCTCACAAAGAAACGAGAATGTGTTTAACATGGAAGGTACCGTAAAACATATACGTTTCATGATACCAAGAAAAATATCTACTTTCAAATACATATGAAGGTTTCAGGAGCGAATTATTTGAGGAAGTGTGACCTTTATGCAGAGATCTGAAGGGGGAGTTGAGGTGCCAGTGTGTAGGGGACATGGAATGGGAGGTAAAGGTGTGGGGAGCAAGTTTCTTAGCAGAGACAGGAGCAGGTGTGAAAATCCTACAGGGCAAAGAGGAAATAATAAAGCGGTGTGGAGGCTGGAATTCAAGAGGAAGAAACGGGCGTGTGAACAGAGTCACTGTGCCCACCTCTCCCTCCTTTGCTGTCAGGCCTTCCTCAGCTGCTTTGAACCCAGCTGTCATCCAGGGCATGCTTCAGCTCCATTTCCATTTGAGGAAAGAGTATAATTATTTAAGATCCATCTCAAATTTATCTTTCTGCAGGAAGCCTTCCGTTATTACAGCCTCAGCTGGAATTAATCACTTTCTTTAAAACTTAGCAACCTCTTGGATTTCATTTGTTTTATTTTGACTTGTGAGTTATCGGCCTTGCTCAGTACATAGGAGGGCAGCCAGGTCCTAGTCGCCACTGTGCTTGGTAGGTAGTAAGCACCATAAAAATAGTTGAATTGGAAATCAGATTAATTGCAGTGTAATGGCCTTCTTTTTTGTGTGCTCTTATCATTTCATTGAATTTATTCTAGTATCCAGTCTACTTTTTATATCCAGAAAACTCTAGGCCATTTGAAGGGCACAGATGCTGGCTCTGTGGGAGACCTCTCTCAAGAAAATTCATCAGCATAGGCAAGGTTTATAAATTTCACATGAGACTAGAGCAGTTAAACTTGAAATGAGAGTGACACTCTTGAGAGCCACATCTTTTCTTTAATTGAAAAATACTATAATTCTGTTAAATGTTGCCACCATCGCTCCCTGAGACTATGCTATGCAGCATTTACATTTATGCATGTAGTCTTATTTAACTTATCCCACTCTACTTACTCTTATCTGCATTCAGACTAATTCACTTGCCCTTGAAAAGTTGTAATTATATGTAATATTAATTTAACTTTTACATTAAAGGAATTTTTCATACAATCTTTAGATAAGAGCAGCAAATGAGATTTGAATTACTTTACTTTGTTTTCACATTTGGTGATAAGTCTTTATAGTGATAATATTTATCAAGGATGAATGACAAGCAGACGCGGATAAAATCATCTTCAAAAAGAAACCTTTGAATTATCTCTGTCTCTAAGCTAAGAAAGGGATTGTTTTCACCAAAGGGAAGATCAAAGTACATTGTGCTTGGAATTTCCTCTGGGATAAATGAGAGCTGGAAGTGTTAGAGATTAAATAAGCCTTACCTGAAGATTCAGTTAAGGAAATATACTCTGTGAGGAAAAATTGTCAGTGTTTACGGAAGCAAGAGTGATTTTTATTTATAACTTTGCTTACTTTTTTAGCCCATCACAAGGACAATCAGTCTTTAAAAAATGTATTCAAGGCATCCTAGTCAAGTTCATTGAGTGAATTTTTCCCCTCTTGCTTTTGTTCAGTTCCTTTTGCTGACATACCAGACTTCTGTTTGGTGGATGTACCACGGAAGGTGAATGAATGATTATAAATTATCCTCACAAAGCTTTGCTCCTACACTAATCAGGAAATTTAGCTTGGGCTCAGAGCTTTTGATTTAAAAAATGTAATTATAACTTGGGGAAATTAATACAGACTTACTAAAAATTATGATTTGTGTGAATGTTTCTAAAATTAGCTATAGTTACATGAACCTCACAACTTCAATGGTGGGCAAAGTTCTATTTTATATAGATTCTCTATATTCACTCTCTTTACAAATACTTTGAACAAACACTGCATATGCCAATATTTAAAGTTTTCAGTGTGAGAAATGGCTAGTTTCTCCCTTAGGGACTAGTCTATGTTGGAAAGGCAGCATGGCTTACAGGGCAAAATGTACCTCTAAACTCTTCCCATGCTGGGTTTTTTTTTGTGTTTTTTTTTTTTTATGTCTTTATTGATTTTAGAGTGAGGAAGGGAGAGGGAGAGAGAGGTAGAAACATCAATGATGAGAGAGTCATGCATTCTTTACCCATATGTGGGCTCAGATGGGACCTGTCTAGTGATACTCATTTGTACAAGAGATCAGTATCTTTTAATGAGATTTTATGTCGAATTATTTCCTAATTTAAGTGCTATAGTAGTCAATTGCAGTTTAACAATAATACTCATGAGATGCCCAGCCATACCTATAGTCAACTGCTGCACCACTGTTATAATGACATATTAAATCATTTCTATGACTAATAGCCACAATTAACCAAACTTTGCTATAGGGTTGTTGTTTTTTTGAAATACAGAGTAAATACTAAAACCCAAAAGCTACCTGACACAGTTTAGAATATTTTAGGATAGAACATGATATTCGGAAAAGTATAGGTGAGTCTGGCCAAGTGAGAAATTTCCATAATTATTATAAATATAGAGATGATCTCATAAGCAATCATCTGGAAACAAAACAAGAATACAGCAGAGATCTGAGCTGAATACTATAGTTATTATTCCCTGTGTACAGAACAGCAGGGGCTCTTATGACCTTGTCTTCTCTGTTGGAAAATTGGATATACTCTAATGTGCCCAGAAAAGGGAGGGGGGAAGTGCCAAATGAGAAGAATGTCGCATTTGTCATTGATTTAACCTCTCTATCTCCAATGACAAAATTAATAAGTTTAAATATCTTACACCATGCTGTTGCATTGTCTCCCTTTGTGTGAAAACCTGACCATCACTGGAGCACCAGCCCATCCCTATAAAGCTATGATCCTAAACCTTTAGCCATTTGAGAAAGCATTTTCCTGATTCTTCAATTAGTATATTAACTTGCTTAACTCTACATAACTAATCTCTATGTTCCCCAAACTCTTTTTCTTTCTCTCATGGCAAACATCAGTTCCCCATTTCCATTAGCGTAGTCTTGATATGAATGCTGAATGATGCTTTTCATTTCTAGGGTCTCTTGAAGCTCTAAATTCCCTAAACTTTCATAATTTATGTATCACATATTTCTTTCCATTTATTCTTACTTTTTTGCTGGTAACTAAATGTTTATTGTGTAGTGCTTCCCCACTGCTTAACAAATTAATTACATTTTTTTAGTTTGCTGCTTAATTTTGTCATAGTATGAATCCAGCCTACTTGCCCACCATTCTCTCTCCCTACTTTGAAACATGAACCTTGTTTTCAACCAAACTGGCTCCATCCATTTTATATCTGGTCTGTTCTTTTTTTTTTCTTTCTTCTTTTAAATATATCTTTATTGATTTCAGAGAGAGGAAGGGAAAGGGAGAGAGAGAGAGAAACATCATTGAGAGAGTCATTGATCGGTTGCCTCCTGCACGCCCCCGACTGGGGATTGAGCCCGAAACCCCGGCATGTGCCCTGACCAGGAATCGAACCGCGATCTCCTGGATCCTAGGTCGATGCTCAGCCGCTGAGCCACGCTTGGCTGGGCCTGTTCTGTTCTTCATGGTGTTGCCTCTACTTGAAATGTTTCTTTCTCATGTTGACCTGTCCAGAATCCCCTCCATGGGTCAAATTCCAACTTTACGTCATAGTCTTATGTGGCCTTCTTTCTTCCTCATGCGGATATATCCCAGTGACTTTCTGCACCTTTTAACTTACCTATCACTCTACATTGCATTACAGGTACCTGTGCACTTGTCTTCACTATTAGATTGTCTGATATTAGTCTGCTCAAAATTAGCTTCATTGTAGTTATTTGATTTGGATATATTTATATCACTGCTGATGTAACTTATGACATTATTACCTCTTTCATTGGTATTTTAGGCTATAGAGAGTAAATGAAAAAATGTTATTATAATATATCCATTTTCTGTCGCAGAGTTAATTTATAGAATTGTGACAGTGAAGCCTGATGTAATCCAGCATGAAAGGAAGCTTACTGTTCAACTTCTATAAAATGGAGCAGCACTTTCAAAAGGGTCTCAATAAGATTTGCTATATTGAGACAAAGGACCATGACTTCATTCTTACTAGTCTCAGAAGCATAATAAACTACAGTCAGTTTGGGCATTAATCCAATTTTACCATTAACTTTCTCATAAATTTTGATTAAGGGGCATTGTAAGACTTTCAATTAAGGGAAGTGCATTAGAAATTCATTTCCTGTCCACAGTTTGTCATATTCTGAAAAATACTGAAATTCTACCTGCAAACCTTGGGGATGGTAAAATATCTGGCTGCACAACCGTTTGTTGTTTTGTGTTTCTTTTATGGGGAGTACCTAAAATTAGTTGCAGCCTCAAGTCCAAGTTTTTATTTTAAGAAGTAATTGACTAAAATATTTGTTGGCTATGTAAGTTTCATAAGAGCAAGGAGGTGGCTGTATTTCATGGTTATTTTCTCTAGACATCATCAGCTGATGGATGTATTCTATAATAATTGGTTGCTTTCTATAATCATGGATTCACAAATATTAACTACTTGCCCAGACTGGAACAGTAGTATATTTAACCTTGAATTTGTAGTTGGCCTTCTAAGAACATTTTCCAGGGCTCAGTTATGTCATTCCATGCTTTTCCTGTTGTAGTTCTGCTCTATAACAGCTTAGGAAAGATGAGATTGTTTCTGAATAAGGTTTCACTTGATGTGGGCACTTATTCATTTTAAATCTATAAAAGTTATTTTTCTATTCGCTCAAATATTTTTTTTTAAAGAGGATGCCCCATTAAAAAGTTGAAGATTTCTGCCAAGTCAATTTACATGAATGTAGCAGAACTAGATCGACATGATCCTGCTCTTGAATTTTTATTTTATTTTTTTAAGGAACATCTCTTTCAGAAATTAGGTAGCGTGCCCATCGTGGCCAGGTGTAGTGGCAGGTTTCAGTAGCGGAATTTTCCTTGGGTGTACTAATGAGCCCTGTAGCACTTTTACAGAATATTTTTCTTCTCAAACTATTGAGAGTAGGATGGAGCTGCAGTTTTCACAACCAATGAGCCCGAGTAAGCCATTTAAATGACACTTTGTTTCTTCCACTCAAAAAAATGTCCTTTCCTTTTAGACCTGAACCTCTGTGCAATGATCTCAGAATGATGCAGATGTCAAACATCTACCTTAATTTTCATTTTTTACATGAATCATAAAATATTTTAGATAGCCTTAGGGGGAAGCAGGACATTTGGGCTTAGATTCCTCCTACTGTGTGCACTTGAATAATAGTTACTGCCTATTGAATGAGCCCATTACCACAGTACTGAGCACTTCAAATGCATTGATTAATCTTCAACATTATGCTATTGATACATAGGGCAATTTTAATGTCCACTGTAAAAATTAGGTACTTGAGACTCTGGGAGGCTAAATAATTTGTTGACTTGTGTGCTCTTTTTCCAAGAACATGTGAGCATGAGGACATCTGATCAGGGTGTCTCTGTGGCTTCCGGCTTCGGAGAACCACCTACCTCTGTTCCTCACGTGTAGCACTGCTGGATAAAATGTGAAGGCAGAAAATGTAGAAGTCACAGCTGAGGTCATAATTTATCATCTCAATGACCGTGAAAGGAAACAAAATGTGAGCAATTTGTTGTAAGCTGTGCTGAGGCCTCTGGCCTGTTGGCCTCTGGTGATGGACAGAGGGTCTGTACAACTTGTTGAGGGAGATGAGAAATTAAAGTCATTCCACACTAGGTGGAGACCCAGAGCCACTCTCACAGTCTGAAAGCGGAGCATAGAGTCGGACTCCTCCACTTCTGAGCAAAGGGTGAGCAATCGGCATGCTGTCTACCGCTGCCGGAGAAGAGACTGTAGCTTTGTGGACTTGAGATGGAGGAGGGAGCTGACATGGCCATTAAACTAGGAACTGAACCAATTCATTCACTGGCTTATGATGGGACTGGTAATAATCCAGATGGCCGCACAATGTGATACTCTAGTCTCCAATATGAAACTGATTACAGACCGGGGTTCTGGGCACCAAATGAGCACAGAATCGTTTGTAAGAGAAAAATAATGAGAGATAAGGGATGGAGCTGTATATAAAAACAACAACAAAAAAAAACTAAATTAAAAGTCTTCCCCCTTCAAATGAACTTGCAAAACAAATTCCAAAGCACATGAGGAAGCCTAATACTAAGAAGGAGCCAATGAAATTGGCCACTGAAAATAAATTTGACTCAGAAGAAATTAAAATGTTGAAATAGCCTGACAAAGTGTATTTTAGATGCTCAAAGTATAAACAAAGTGTTGCAGTCCATTAAAAAGGTAGAAAATCTTGAAATAAAAGAGCCAGTTATCCAATTATTTTCTTTTTGAAAAATTTTTTTGTTTTCTATATTTCCTTTGTATTGAATTTATTGAGGTGACACTGGTTAATAAAATTATATAGGTTTCAGGTATACAAATCTATAATACATTATCTGCATATTATATTGTGTGTTCACCACCCCAGATCGAGTCTCCTTCCATCACCATTTGTCCCCCCTATATCCTGTTCCACACCCCCATTTCTCTCTGGTAATCACCACACTGTTATCTGCCTATGAGCTGTGTTTTTTGTTTTCTTAATCCCTTCACTTTTTTCACCCAATTATTTATTTTAAAATAGTTATGAAGATCATGCTATGTTCCACATACAGTTGTAGGTGCTAGAGAAGCAGCAATGAGCAAAAGTAAATGAAGTCCATATCCACACAGAGAGTTTACATTCTCATGCAGGAGTTTACCTTTCAGTGGTAGAAATGAAACAAGAATAGGCAGAAATCTTGGAAATGAAAAGATAATCATGGAAATAAAATTCTCAGTAGAAAGGATAAACTCTATACTTGACAGTTTTTTCATTTGGAAGATATTACAAATCACCTAAAGTGCAATAATGGAAAAATAAAATCTTAAAAGAAAGTGTGCACGTGTGTGTCTGTTAAATTGTCTGTGTATCTGTGGTGGGGGAGGGGGGGAGAGAGAAAACACATGAGATTATAAAAAAGGTAATAGCTGAGATTATTTTAGAATTGAAGACAAAATTCCCCAAGTTGAAAGTACACTTTGAGACTCTGTCCAGATAAATAAAAATAAATCAATGCCTAGACATTTTGTGCTAAAACTTTAGAATATCAAGGATAAAAAGAAAATCTCAACCTATCAGAGAAAAAATATAGACTAGACCGAAAACAAAGACAGCTAGCTTGAGAGCAGACTCAAAGCAGTACTGAGGGGGAAGATGTGCTATCACTCTAATTCTAGAACTCTGTGCCCGAGCATGCCCTTGATGGACACTGCCAAAAATATTGAGTAATCAACTTCTTGGGGAAGCAAGCCGACAAAGAAGGTGTGGATTTAAAGGGAAAAAAATAAATAGAAATATTTACCAAATATTCTTTGGTACCTCCACTAGGGCCAACCATATGGGTGACCTTGTAAAGCGTGGAAGTAATAAATGTAGCTTAGGGATGGTGTTTCCCTTGGGAAAGGAGAGTTTGGGACCAGATGGGAGTGGAGAAGGGTGAGCAGTGAAGAGCTTATCTGTATCTAATGATTCACTTTCTTTAAAAGGAGAAACAAAGTGCAAAATGCTAAGATTGTTAAAGAATGGTGGTGTGCACATGGGTTTTCACAATATTAGCCTATGTGAAGTGAAAAGGCACTCAGATCTTTCAGGAAAACATGAATTTTTATGCACAGCCATGAAGTTTATAACAGCCCATCTTCTGGTGCTGGGACAAGTTAAAACCCAAGTCTTTATCAGGGCTTACACGGCCCTGCATGTAGAGCCTGCTCGTTTCGGCCTTTTTCTAAGCTGCTCGTTCATTCATTCATTCATTCATTCATTCATTCATTCATTCTCACCGAGCTCCAGCACATTGCATGGCTTTGGACCTCATGCAGTTCAAGCTCATTTCTTCTTATAACAGCAATCCTCTCAGAGAGTTGTTATGTCTTTCTGATGCTGGAGAAAGTGTAGAACATTTTAAAATAGCTCAGATCCCTTTGATTTTCCTCTCCATCCTGTGTTCTCATGGACATGGACTCAATCAGGTAAATGAAACTATTGGCACTTGATGGATGTTCCACTTTGCAGTGCTTCGTGTCCCGGTAACTCTGTCCTGAGCTGAACACTTCCCTGGGTTACTCTAGTCCCCACACTCCTGAAAGTGCTATGTGCTCAGGACCAATAGGCAGCTGTGGGATTCGGGCTGAGGGAATAATTTGCCCCTGGACTTGTGTACCAAGCACACTGGAGGAAAGGCAAGGGGACATCTGACCAAGGAATCTGCGGGTTCCAGCTTTGAGACACCACCTCTGTGCCAAGGTGAAACATGGACATCTGCGAGTTCAAAATGAATTGTAATGAGTAACAAAGACCTTTGGGTGCTGAACTATTGAAAAAATTTTGTTATTGTTTGAATTTGTATTTGAGAGATGAATAAACTAATTCTCAGTAAGAATGAAGATAATTTTCATTTTGGAAGTTCCTCTTTGAGTTAAAGCTGTCCTAATTTAAAGTGTAAAACTTGATTAATCTGTGTTACTTGATCTTAGACAAAAACCAAACAACATTACTACTAGCTAAGATTCCACTTCTTGTATTAAAATAGTTGGTGCCAATTCCATCTTGGTAACAAAAAAGAGCAGCGTATCCTTGAAGAGGTTTCACTTCCAATCTGAGTATACAGTTTAATGACTGAAATAAACCAATTCATTATTTTTAAAATTAGCTTTTTGAGTATTGTTTCATAATCATACACTTACATAGTAATGAACACTGGAAAATGTTCTCCAATAGTCACAAGAAAATATATTTCTTCAACTTTTATAATAATATTAATTATTGCAGATATTAGTGAACACTTACTCTGCTATGTACTGTTCTAAGCATTTTATTTGCATTAATTCATGTAATCTTAACAGCCTTGTAAAGTAGATGCTAATGTTATCCTGAGCTTACAAAAGAGGAAACTGAGGCACAGACAAATTAGATAATCTCTCTAAGGCCACACAATATGTAGTGGAACTGGTGGTATCTTTAATCATTTCTTCAGAATTGAAAATTACTGACTTTTTTTGCAGTCCCACCCATCCTAGTGTTCAACAGTTTTGGTATTTATTTGTTTTTATAAGTCAGTAAAACTTGTGTGTGTCTTCGTGCATTTTAATTTTTCTCACAATAAATGATAATTTATTCTTTGGATTCTTACAGAGCATTCTACTTGGACAAGTCAAATTC
The DNA here is from genome assembly GCF_054644295.1 of Miniopterus natalensis. Taxonomy (NCBI): domain Eukaryota; kingdom Metazoa; phylum Chordata; class Mammalia; order Chiroptera; family Miniopteridae; genus Miniopterus; species Miniopterus natalensis. Next base: position 25,078,414 of record NC_142096.1, read on the forward strand.
ACCACCCAACTCTACATCCAAGGCTGCCTATGTTGATAAGGTAAAAATAGATGATAGCACTTATTTATGCTTTGACATTTACATACCTCCCTTAATTTTTCCACTGTTGTTCTTGAGCAATGTGTATGTAATTGTTAATATTTGTAGTCTCCAATTTTGTTACCTTCATAATAAAATATTTTAGATTATTCATCAAAAGTTATAACAGCTATGAATTATATTCCATCTAAAAAGATCTCTTAAAAAAGAGCCCAAGCAGTGTGGCTCAGTGGTTGAGCATCGACCTAGGGTCCAGGAGATCAAGGTTCGCTCCCAGTTGGGGCACGTGTCCGGGTTGTGGCTGGATCCCCAGTGGAGGGCGTGCAGGAGGCAGCTGATCGCTCTCATCACTGATGTTTCTATCTCTCCCTCTCTGAAATCAATAAAATAAAATAAAAACTAAAACAAAGACTCATGGACACAGAAAACAGTATGGTGATTGCCAGAAGGAAGGGGAGTGGTGGGGGGTAGAAAAGGGTAAAGGGGGGATAAGTGGTGATAGAAGGAGACTTGACTTGGGGTGGTGAACACAGTGTAATATACAGATGATGGATTATAGAATCGCATACCTGATACCTATATAATTTTTTTAACCAATGTCACCCCAATAAATTCAAAATAAATAAATAATAAATAAGTAAAAGGATTTCTTCCCACTAAACATGTTGAACTTTACGCTCGTCCCTTCGCTCTGCAGCTCCTGAGGCCTCTCAATGCCTTGGATGAGCTTTACCGGCTGGTAGCCTCGTTTATCAGGTCCAAGCGAACCGCCGCCTGTGCAAACACAGCGTGCAGCGCCTCAGGCGTGGGCCTGCTGTCGGTGTCCTCGGAGCTGTGCAGCAGGTTGGGCGCCTGCCATGTCATCATGTGCAACAGCGGCGTGCACCGGTAAGTGGGCGTCCCCGGGTGGCGGCTGAGCTGTGCCCAATTGCACTTAGTAGTTCTGGTTTACATTTTGGTGACGTGACATTATAACTGGAAACATTCAGAGGACTCAGATGTATTTGGAAGAGTTCAGAAATTAGGTAATTTTTACACAGTAATTTTCTGAGGCTATTCATACAAATGAATATAATTCCACATTTATATCGTTGTGGCCCAGAATGTTATCACCTTTATATTTATATTACAATATTTATACTTCAGGTACAAAATTATGCATTGAGCTTATGCACTGGAGGAACTTGCTTGGTAGGATGATTTTCATTGCATTTGGTGGACATTCATTCCACTCTTCAGTGGTTTGGATCCCTATTACACAATTGTGAGCTGGATACTGCCTTGGGGTTACTACTGTCTTCCCACTCCTGGCAAAATAATAGTCCAATAATATGTTGTTCCTGAAAATGCAGGGGCCCACCCAGATGGGTCCTATTCAGGTGGTTTGTTTTTGGCAACTGTGGTCTGCTTGGGACAGCTAAGGTAGGTGTATGAATTTGTATAGCTACATCAGATGCAGAAGGCGAGTGGACAGCCACAGGTCAAGTCCTTTTTTATGTGTTCCTCTTCTGCCATCTCTCCATTTTCACAAGGAAGCGAAACCATGTAGGTGGAAAAATAAGGAAGAATGTAGTCCTCATTGTCATCTGAGTGGGCAGAGAGCCTTCTGTCATCTGTCACTGTCTCTTCTTAGTTCCAAGCCAGTTAGATTTGAGGATGATGGTTATTATTTATTCAAATGTACTTGGTACTTAACTCATGTAATGGATTGCAGTTGGTTCCACTGGCTGTGTAACAAAGTGGTGACACTCAAGTTAGACACATAAAGTATGAACAACACATGACAGAAAATAATAACAAAATTAATAATAAATAATAAATAGCAATAAGATAAAAACAATTGAAAAACAACAAAAAAAAACAAGTTCATCTAGACTAGAAGAAAATGTAAATGACCTAGGAAAGTTATCAATAAAAAATAAGATTCAGAGGTAAAATAGATCTCTGCAATGGTTAGAACTGGGAAGTTTCCATGGAGAAGCTGACGGTTGAACTGGGCTTTGCTGTGTTCGATTGAAGAGGTAGAAAGGGGGAGAAAAATGATTCAGGGCAGCAGGTGCTCATGTGTGAAATTCCATTTGACTTGGTATGCCTGAATTCTAGTTTTCAAGTCCTACACAGCATGTTTTGGCTTATGCAGTATGGCAAGACTTTATTTTTCTGAAAGTAGCATTACATTTTTTTTGGTTGACAAAATATACAGAATTTCCCTTTATTTTCGTTGCTGTGTACTTTGTACTCTATTGCAAGCTTACTAAGAGCTTAATTGAAAATATTGTCTGCAACTGAATATATAAAACTATTTCGTATTTTTTATTAGCAGAAAAGTGATCTCTCCCTTATGATCAACTCATATTCATTCATTCTGGCCCTATTCATTCATTCATGTATTCATTCATTATTCATTCACTCAGTAAATATGCATCGAGCACCAGTTATGTACCAGCTCCATTCTAATGGCTGAGGATACAGCACTGAAAAAATAAAGTCCCTACTCTCATATAGTGTCCATTGCGTTGGGGGAAGCAGATAATAATGTAAACAGATACATATGTGATGTGATAGGCGAAATAAATACAAAAAGATTGGGAGTCAGAGGGGGAAAGGTGAAAGATGGGAAGAATTGGTAGCGCCTTCTGAAGAGAGGATTTCATTAGAGACCTGTATGAAATGCAGAGTTATGCAGATATTTCAGAGAAAGAACGTTCGGTCATCATAGGAAGCAGCCGTGCACAGGTGGGAGCTCAAGTGACAGTGGGCCTGATGTGTTCAAGCAACGAATGATGGCCATGGTGGCCTCAACCAGATGTCATTGCCTTGAGCGTTTGTGTTCTCCTCTTATCCCTGGCGCAAGATCATAGTTTTCTGAGGACTGGATATACTGTGACAACCTCCACATTAATTTACTGAAAGTTAATGCAATTAAATCTGCCATTTAATTCTAGGTCCATGACCAAGTTGTCCAAATTATTCTCAGATATTCCATGAGCAATCTGAGAACTTGATTGTTGTATAAGAGAAAAAGATTGCTGTCCCACAGCTATTTTACTATTGCTTTCCATTGAAAGGTGTGTTAGAATCACAAGTAACATTGGAATTTCAAAGTAGTTTGACCTTTTCCATTTCTGCGATTCAAAATAAATATAATTTTAGTTAGCTCATTTTGGAGACATTTACTGAGGTGTGGGCACAGATGCCCATGACAGATGCCGAATTGAAGGTTAAAACTATTTGAAAATGGTATGGTTTTGTTTTTCCATTATTCAGAATAAAATCTTTTAGTGAAGGCTATGGTTAGATTTTTCATGATGATACTGTGTGCCCTAATTTCTGTTGGAAACAAATTCCACATAAGACTGGTTCTAAAATGATTCCCTTAGTAATTGTAATTCAGGAAGCTAGAGAGGAACCCAGGTAGATGCACTAACATTAGATGTGGTTCCAACATAGGGGAGAAGTTCATAGTGTGAGAATAAATATTACACACACGATTTCTATTATTTGCTTTAAAAATCAAGATGAGAAGTAGTCAACAATATGATATCCATGTTAGATAGTCAATTTAATGCCTTTTCTGATTTTATTTGCAAGAAATGAATCCAAAATATTTTTAAAGGATTGCATTATGATATACCGCATATGTTTGATAATACAGAGAAGAATATGGTTTCTCAGAATGAACAGGCAGACTTAATTAGCATTAATGTCCAGGTGTTTTAATGCCAACTCGAATTAGATGGCAGAGCTGCATGCAACTCTGAATGTGAGATGAGTTGAAATAGAATTCAGGATGAATTATTAAAATCTGCTCATAGCATTTAGCCTAGCTTTGTTTTTATTAAATTCTCTTTCCTAGGGTAATCCTTTGTGTGAGTTACAATTCCACTGATGAACTTTCCTGCCCACACTCTTCAAACGTTCACTTACATTAAATATCTTCATTGCTTTTGAATAGTGAAAGAACAGGACTGTCTCTTTTTAAGATCAGGTTTTGCCTTTTAGTCAATATAAACATAGTATTAAAAAGTAGCTTAGCCTGGGCCGCATGGCTCAGAGGTTAAGCATCCACCTAGGATCCAGGAGGTCTCTGTTCGATTCCTCTTCAGTGCACATGCCCGGGTTGCGGGCTCCATCCCTGGTAGGGAGTATGCAGGAGGCAGCCAATCAGGGATTCTCTCATCATTGATGTTTCACTCTCTCTCTCTTCCCCTCTCTCTTCCTCTCTCTGAAATTAATAAAGACATTTTTTTAAAAAAAGTGGTTTAAGCCTGGCTGGGTGTCAGGTGGTTGAGTGTCAATCATCCCAGGCACCAGGAGGTAGCTGGTTCAATTCTAGGTCAGGGCACATGCCCAGGTTGTAGGCTCGATCCCCAGTGGGGGATCCTTTCCTTTCCTCTCCTTTCCTTTCTCTGAAATCAATAAATAAAAATAAAAATTTTTTAAAAACCTATAAAAAATAGTTTAATAGTGGAAAATTCCCCAAATTTCCTATCCTGACATGCCTTCTTTTATTTTCATTTTCTATCATCTCTCACAACTTCTATCAAACGACACACATTTGAACAGTTTTATTGGTATATATAGTTTAATCATCTGCTTCATGCTCATAGATCTATATGCATTTCCAAAATGTACACATCCACTTTCTCATCGCTTTTATTTGTTACATAATATTCCAACTAGTTGTTATACCACAGCTCACTCAACCACCGTAGCAGTTTAGTGGTTCCTCTTCTTATCCTTTGCACTTAAGAGGCATCTTTCTTTATGTAGCTGTTTATATTTCAATTTTATTTTCCATTAAACTAAAAGAAAACAAAAATATCCTCCAGGTGGAATTATTGGAGTTTAAACCTCTTTGCTTTATATATTATAGTTCAGGTTCCCAAAAGGATTGTCCTCACGCACAACACAGCCAGAGGCCGGGTGGTTGTAGGGAGCGTTTGGTTCGCCATTACCTTGTGCGCAGAGGGTGTTAAGACCCATTTCTGTGTATCGTGCTTCTCTTCTAAATGTGCACGGATATTGTAGCCATGTTTAAATATACACTTCTTTGCTTAACAAATACAAACATTGGAAGATCTTTTTGAATTTCATTGTCCCCCAAGATTTATGCTACATATTGTCTATCAACTTGCCTTAGAGACAACTTTACTTTTTGCCGAGGTGAATGTTTCTAACTTTTTGCCAAAGTGAATGTTTTTAAAGTATTGAATCAGCACTGTGGCTGGTAAAGTTCTCTTTTGTCCTCGTGCCAGTTATTTGTTACAGGCAGCCCGAAAGCATGCCAGCAGGATTTCTCAATTTCCCTTTGATTTCATACCGCAGCAGCCTTCCACTCTACGTGGTATTTCATTCTGTTTTAGTTCTTTATTCCCACCCCTGCTTAATAGCCAACTGTTTTTCTTTAACCGATAAAAATCAGTATTCTGCAAATGTTATAAAACCTGGGGCATGAGCCCTACCGTGTCCAACAGCAAAGATGCCGTTTTCCTCCCACTCCGTCAGCTTCAGCTTCCTTTGCCATGGGATCAAGTGGGTGGAAATTTCCAAAGGCTACCTGAAAAGATATTGTCATAGAAATTTCTATTGAGGGCAAGAAATCTGGAATCATTGTTTCTCTCTAAGGACTTACTCCAGAGGGATTTTGTCCACATACTCTCTGTATCTATTAATAATGGGGCTTTGGTAGTGTCAGAGCCCCTGGGATGGCCCTGAAGGAAGGGGGGTCATCTGAGGACAGGTCTCATGTTTCTGACTCACCTGCAGTGTCTTCAAATTAAAACCTTGGAGCTCTGCGCATGTAAATTATCTTTTATCTTCATGCTTTGTTTTGAGGGAGAATTTCTTCCAGGAAATAAGGTCCTGCATTTTTTACTAACACCCAGTGGGACTTGTGAACAGCACCATTAGGAGGGGTCCCTGCATCAGGGACTCACCAGCACCAGTCAGTGTCACCACTGCCTTCTGTTTAGAGCCACACACAGGTGTGAGAAAGAAACAGTCCATGGCAACACCGGCTACTCTCATCATTAAAAACGTAATGATGAACATCAGGCTAGCCACCAGCTGTGCATTCAGGTGTTAGACTGCTTTTTCTTTCAGACATTGTATAAATTAATTTTAACATACATAAAGTTTTAGGAACTAAAGGGATATGGATATAGATATATGAAGTTTCTAACTTAGAAGGGGTCTATTTCTAAAATGCATTTCTCATTTTGTTATTTGGAAATTGAGATATATTTTCACATTTGACAGTATTATAAATGGTGGTTGAATTCTCAGAGTCGTCCTTCTTCCCCTTCTGTTACCGAACTCAAGGGGTTCACTGCTTAGGATTTCTATTCAAGAATTAGATATGGTTGTCACAAGGTAGTTTCTTAATTGCAGCAAGTGAAGGAGACGGGATTTCTAACCCAAGCTCTGTCTCCCCGCAGATTGATCAGCTCAGCCATTGCTTATATATACTGTTTGCTTAATTACACCTTGATTTCTTCTTTGGAGTCAGCTATACTTACCCAGTTGAGTTGCTGTCAAGCTAATCCTTTTATAGCTGCATCTGCAAAATACTGTGGTCCATTTTAACATTTAGCAAGAATAGCATTGAGTAAGAACTGCCTAGACCTTAAGACCCTTGTCCTATCTAACATTTTCCCAACTAGCTGAAGCTTATATAACCCAGCATGTGACCATAGTATAGGACCCAAAGTATGATTATAAGCATTTGTTAGGAAAATGAAATCCCGGAGTTAAAATACAAAACAACTGAAGAAAACTATGTATTACCAATTCAGTTCATGAAACAGTTTTTTTTTTTCCCAAATGATGATAAACAATGTGATGACTCTCGATTCATAACAAGCAATTTTTTAAAAAATATTTTTTCAGGTAAATATCAATGAACAATTTTGAAAACCACTTTTGCTTGAACTTTAAAGGACTTTCTCTTAGCGATATTTCATTCTGTCTTCACTATGACATCGAAGGCTGAATTGACAAAATAGGCCCGATTAAAAAAATGCAGACTCTTATAATAAAAGTGGGGCCCTCAGGGTAACCTGACTTAGGCAATCAAAGTCTAATAGGGCAGGTGATGAAGCGGCATCTTTCTCCACCTGCAGTGAGGCTTGCTCTGGGGATTTCCATATGTAGGTTAGGTTCTATGGGACAGAAAAAAATTTACTGCAATAAGCAAATGTAGGTTTCAAATATATCCATTTACTCTTTGTGCAAAAAAATGATTTGAGAGATTCGGTAACAAGATTGGTAGAAATGCTTGAATTTTAAATCTCCAGAAAGATCGCTAAATAGAACAGAAAAAACACTTTTGCTTACTCAAAATACTGCACATTCCCAATAAGTTCTAAAATTATGCTCTGTAGTCAGGAATCTGAAACACATTGGTCTGAAACACTTCTTTTATATAAGGGTAGTAATAGCAATGACAGAGCTGACATTTAAAATTGTAATTAAATATAGCTATAATTAAAAAATATATATATATATAGCTATAATTTTAATTGATTATTTTACTTTAACAGTTATAACTTGATTATGATTAAATCAACTGTTCTCATTTGTTTGATATCTAATAAAATCATTAATGAATCAAAACAAAAAAATGAAAAAATAAAATTGTGTTCTAGTCTTTAGAACAGGAAAAATAAAATGCTATAATGGGGCTCTGGGAGAAAGACAAAATATATCCTACTTACAATAGAATATAAGTATGTATATATCTTAATTACTCTGCCAAATTCATAGAAACAGAGCAAAATGGTGAAATGGGGAGATATCAGTCAATGGTACAACATTTCAGTTATCCAAGATGAATAAGTTCTGGAGATCTAATGTGACTATAGTTAACATAATAACATTTATGTGTTTTATTAAGAAAAGTGCCCTCTCTGTTACAGGGGATCAAGGACCCAGGAATTGGATTTTTTGAAATCCCTGGGGACCTGTGACAATTTTCTCAAGCTTTTCATTTGTCACAAATGCATTGCTAAGCGTGACCAAGGTGGGAAAGACCAAATAGGTCAGCAGTGGTCTTTCCATATTAATGTCACAGACACTCTGCTTGTGTGTAGGCATAGCAGCCGCTCCAGGACCGATCGGTGCTTAACTGTCTGCATCAGCCCTCAGGTGTACCATTCTCCCTCTGTGTAAGGTAATAGAAGGGAGCAGGGGACGTACAACCGTATGATATTAAACAATTAGTTTCTTCCATCAGCTGCTTCATTCTAGTTGACAGTGACTTTCACAGTGGTGCTCTGTGCTCAGTGGTTAACAGTAATTAGAAGCCAGAATAAATGAGATCACCGCAGGAATGAACACTCTCTGCACAGAACAGTGCATTTTATACCAAAAAATGCAAATCTGTCATAGAGAAGAAACACAGTCTCCCTTCAATTTATTTTTACTACTTGATTGCCTTACAATCATTATGCTTATTTAACATGCTTCACATCTAGTTCCTTTTTAATCATGAACACATTCATTTTAGTATGATGGGGTCTACATTCATAGTGAAGTGGTTTGGGCTGGCTGAATTAAACTCTCCCAAAACAATGCAGCTGAGCCAAGATTGTGATTGTTGAATTATAGATGTGGGGAGCTGGAATTCTCTAAAAGCTGTCATCTACGTGATACGATTTTGGAATAATGGAAAGGGACCTGGATTTTTAATCAGAAAACTGGTTTTGAATCCTGTGTCTTGCTATGTGACTGTGGTTACATCACCTGGTCCCTTAGAGACTTGTTGGTGAAATGTGAATAATGATTTTTTTCTGAAAAAAACAATTAACACACAAAAACGTGAGGATTTAAGTGAGCAATATATGTAAAAGCATCTACCACAGGACCTGCAATAGTGAATGCTCCATTTTCTCAACCTTAATCGGTATTTCTGATAGTGAGTGAATCAGTTAGAAATATGAAATGCAGCTGTTTAAACTGATAAATCCTACTTAGAGGAAATCTTGTGAGAACTGTTTTAAAAATCACAGTAGGTGCTAAAAGAGTAGGTCTTAAATGTTTGAACTACAAAAAAGGACGTGATAATTATGTGACTTCATGCAGGTGTTAGCTAATGCTATGGTATATTATCATTTTGCAATACAGTATATAAGCATCGAATCAACACATATGCACCTTAAACTTATACAATGTTATATGCCAATTATATTTCAGTAAGGCTGGGGAAAAAGTCACAGTAACAGGCCATGACAGTTTGAACAAGGAGTATGAAAAATACAAAAGTTAACTCATCTGGTCTATAAGAAATAGACTACAGAAAACTCTGGACCCTGAGAGAGCTATTTTTTTTTTTAATATAATGTGGTTTTCCCTATCTACTGATTTACATAAACTGTTTAAAACAGATAATATAGTATGTGATTTGTACTTTTACTCATTATACAATTTAGCAATATGAATAATGGATGGATGGATGGATGGATGGATGGATGGATGGATGGATGGATGGAAAGAAAGAAAGAAAGAGACTTCTTTGTGACTCTTCCATAGTCAAATTAAGTTGGACCAATTAGCTGCAGGTCACATTTATCATAGTAAAACTATGCTAAATTTCTGAATGATGTGGAATCTGTTTTTAATATGAAATATGTCAAGAAGATTTATTCATTATAAGCACTGATACATTGACCTTTTGCTTTTCCTTTCTATGGGAAATTCATGATCTCTGCATAATTTTGGAGCAATATGTCCTCAGCAGAACTACTACTTGGAATGTCTTATGACTAAAATTATGAAACAACCTTCTTCAATGTCTGTGTTATATTTGCCTTTTTACAATGGACACTTTCCACTATGACCTTGTGTGTGTGTGTATGACTCCCAAGAAAATAGTTGTCTAAAATATTTAAAGTGGTATGGCAGCTAGAAGGAGCTAAAAAATTGAAGGTCCATATTTTCCAGGATGGCGTGAAAATATAGATTTATTAAAATTTTAATTGTCTAAGGTTAGAACAGAGATCGTGGTAGAAAGGAAAATGGTGGATCAGACAGGAAATCTAGTGCTTAATGGGACTTGCTTAGGATTCTGGCCTTTCATATGCTCCCTTCACTTTCATGGCCAGGGTTAGCAGATCGGTCTCACTGGTAATCAGAGAACTACCTACAAAAGCAGATGTTCTCCCATAAAGCCCAACTCTGTGTATACATTCATACACCATTGAAAAACCATGTGCCATTCTTCAGGATCTGGAATATTTTAGACAATGCCAGAATCAAAATGCTTCTTGCAGATGCTGAGGTTTTTTCATTAGACATTCAGATTGAGATAGTTGAGAGAAGATAAAAAGTTATGAGGCCAATAATGGCATATTCACAGTGAAATTGTGGACTTGTGGCTAGGCTTTCTTTCACAAGCTTAATATAGGAAATGGACTTGTGATGCTGTGATGGAAAATCTGAGCCTTCACTGGAAACATCACCTCTTTCCAATATTTCCCACATTGACCTAGTTGTCTCTTTTAAAATGTCTCACTTTCAAACAATTGCAAATTAATCTTGGGACCTAATCGGAATATCTGATGGTTAGTATGAAAAACAAGTATAAATGAAGCTATCTTTTTTGGATATGCTGGAAAAATAAATTTCACACATTATTTCAGTGTGGTTAGAAAAATATAAAGGTTTTTTTTAAAGCTTCATTTAGCTGGTGTAATGAGCATTGTTGATTAAAATGTTAGGATCAATAAGGACTTAAAGTTGAAGTAGAAGAGACCCAAAAAAGGAGAATGACCTGTCAAGTGACCTAACAAATGCTTTGTAAAAATTGATGTTTACACATGAACTGTCGATGGTATTTCTTGCCTTTCATTAGCATACACTGTCCTGCAGCATGCAGGTGCATGGGAAACTACAGTCTGTACTGTTATCAGACTCATACACTAAAGGTTTGTAAACACTGTGCACTACTGGAAGCTAATTATAAAACTTTAGCCTTGGGAATATGTGTTACTAGTGCTTTCTAAAGAATTCTCTGTAATATTAATGAGGAAGCTGCTTTCCAAGTCATTTAACGGCCAATGAAACATAGCATGTTTTTCCTTAGAATACAATTATGTCTAATAACGCAATTGCACTTTGTCAGGTTCCTTCTGAAATTACAGCACTGATATTTTAAATACCTTACTTCTCTTTTTCTTAATCATCAGTATCAAAATCCACCAAATATTCTAGTCTTCTGTAGTACAGCCTCATAACCTGGAGTAAGTAGGTTAGATATTCCTCACATATAAGCAATTGCATTATAGAACTTACTTTCATTTGTAGGGGAAAACTAGAGATCTAGAAAAATACATGTGTAAAACCTCAAACCATAGGCAGGCAGGTAAATGCAGACATGGAGAAGAGATAATCAAAATACTAATAAATTGAAAAATGAAGTAAAAACAATATCCACTAATATTTTTAGGAAAAACATCTAAAATTAATGAGCATTTTAATTAAATGTGTACAATAATTACCACTGAAAAAACAATTCAGAGACCAGCAGCTGAAAATATTAACATATAGTTAAACATAGGCTCTAAGACCTGCTAGAGAGACAAATGTAAAAGAACATAAAAGAAATGCCTTAAAGGGAAAGAAAAGGAGGAAGGCTCCCCATCACTGAATTCAGGGACTGAATTCTGAATTTTCTCGGGGCTATTCTGGGCACCACATTCCTGTATAACTAATTAAAGCTTCCTTTTGAAAATTTCACAGTGTGTAGATTAAGGCCAAGAAATACATTCTTTTTTCAAATCAATTCTTACCTTGGTGAATAGTAATTTCACTGTTTATTTTCTAAGATATTGAGCAGAAATCATTATAAGTCTATTATCAGTATGAATGAAAAATATTAGGAAGTCATTTTTTAAATTACATAAAATTTCAATAAAGAATAATATCTGGTAATAAAATTTATTATAATTCTGCTCACTTAGTTTTCTGTGTATAAACTTTCTCATACACATCGTTCATTATGGGTTTGTTTGAAATTTAAATACTTAATTTTGGACCCCGACGGTGTAGCTCTATAATGTATTTTTAAACAGGTATCATGTAGAAAGTCTAATGGTTCATTGTCTAGTTGTGTTGATTCTACCTGATGCGTTTTCATTTTGAAATTAGTGTAGGGGGAGGAAAATTTGATTTTCCTCTACCCTCCTGAGTTCTTAGCTGAGACCCCTGTATTAAAAGACAGATTAACAAGAGAAAAACAAACAAAAGTTTATTAACATGTATACGTCATGTAAACATCGATGCTACCCAAGAGTAAAGGAGGAGTTCTCCAAGGCGGCAGATTTGGGGGGCGGCAGCAACCCCAGCTGTCGTGAAGTGCCTAACGGGGTCCGGTGGGGTCCCTGCTCTGCTCGCAGGTGCACCCTGAGCGTGACGGTGGAGCAGGCCATCATCCTGGCCAGGAGCCACGGGCTGCCCCCGCGCTACATCATGCAGGCCACAGACGTGATGCGCAAGCAGGTGAGTGCCCCTCGCACTGCCGGCATTGCTCCATAGGACCTGGACTTGGGGCTCCTTTGTTCACCTGTGAGGTGTCTGACCGGTGCCTGGATGTGACAGGCACTTTCCCAGGCCCAGAGAGTAAGTCATGAACAAGAAACACTCCCGGGGGGGGGGGGGGCGCACAGCCCAGGTGTCTATCTGGGGTGCTCCAGGAAGCTTAGCCAGCCTGGTACAGGATGGCTGAGAGGCCACCCAAGGAGGAGAGGGGGTGGGCCGGGCACAATGAGCAGGGGTGCCTCGGGGGCTTATGCAAAGGAGAAGCCACACGTCACTTTCTGGGAAATGAGAGGGACTGACTGGGGAACGGGGTGGGAAAGGGGGAAGAACCACGGGCCTGCGTGCTCCTGGAGACCTCGCAGGGGCTTGCACCCAGACTGAGGCCGTGTGCTGTCCTGAGGATGAAGCACAGGCCTCGGATTTTCATGTAGAGGGTGAAGAGCCGCCGTGGGACTGTCTTTAGGTCTCTGAGGTACGTGTGGGTGAGAATAGACTCTTATAAAGAGAATGAACCTTCTCTACAATAATCCAAGAGTGCTCAAGTGTCGTGGCTTGGTTTTTGAAGCTTAGAATCCTTTAAAACGATGACAGCAAAAATGCGCTAATCTCCAATTTAGTGATTACTAGGAAAATGCACTTAATCTAGTAGAAAAGACACAATGAGTAGAGAGACAAAAGAAGTTGAAAGACAGCAATTTTATATTTTCCTTTGGGCTACCACAGAAAATTGATTTAACCAATCGCTCTACTTACCGACTTGGTTTGAATTGCCCAGTGACAGTGAGTGACTTAATTTTTGAGATATGCCTTTGTAATTATAACTGCTTTATTTACTAAAGACTTAGTGTATAATTCTTAAACACAAATTTGTGGAGTTTGTTTAAAAAAAAATCCCAGAGGCAGCCGTAAGCGAGGCCAGCGCTGGCCTGGGGTCTGCAGTGCGGACGTGAGGTGCAGCGGGGCACATACGTTGGTGCTTCAGGTTGTGAGCCCCAGACCTGCAAACTGAAAACCCAGGTCTTACAAGGTCCAAGAGGGATTTGTGACATGAGGGTTAGACCCATGAGAAGCATGTGACACACTGTGGTTCTGCTGGAAACGAGCAAATAGAGCTACAAAGGTAGCAGGACCGGGAGGAACTTTTTGGGATGGAAATACAGATTCAGTTTTAGAAAGTAGGTCAAGGTAAACTTGCGATTAGTCACATCTGGAGTGGGATTTGGGTGCTGAGACATGCAGAAAGAGACTGACCTTTCTGTCTCACTCTTGCTTTTAGATTAAATTTGCAATCAGACTTGCAGAAGCCATCTCAAAATTGTGGTTTATGGTGGACTATATTAACCTTTTTTATAATAATCTAGTGAGGGGGTGATGATGAGTTGGAGCCATATACATTCTAAGTATATAGACTTAAGCACTCAAAACCTTTAACTTCTTGTAACTGAAAATGGGATAAAGAAAATAGAAAACAAAAAAACAGTATTTTGTAGGTCTTGATGACTTATTTAACTGGAATTCTATACATATTACATTTGTTCTAATACATGTTACTATATATCTGTAAAATACAATTTTAAAAGACTAAAAAGTTAATGAACTCCTTATGAAACCCCGAATGATTTTTCATTTGCACTGTTTTTTGTTTTTTTTTTTGTATTTATCACTCTGTCTTCCTCTTATTTTTTGGATAAATACATTTAGAACCCTAACCCTTCCTTTGCTGCTTGCTTCTCTGCTCCAAAGTTTTATGATCTCTCCGAGTGCTTGTGAGAGACAAAAATTGAGCTCTCCCTCTTTGTGAGAGATTGTGGAGCCTGGCCCTCTCTTTAGAGACACTGGGGTAGACTTTTGCCATATTCCTTCTGTTACTTTTTTCAGGGAGCAAGAGTCCAGAACACAGCAAAGAACTTGGGAGTCAGAGACCGGACCCCGCAGTCTGCTCCCAGGTAAGTGACTTCCCCTGTCTGCTCTTTCCCAAAGGGCTCTCCACCCCCTCCCAGGCAGTGTCACTCACAGCTAATGCAACTGCTTTTAGACTATGCCCACTGTAGAAGTGACTATAGTCATAGAAATTGGCCTTGTAAACATTTTGTGGCTAAATCTGACTAGGCATAAATGCTCTCAGGATGAAATGGAATTTTAGCTGAAGCAAGCTTAGAGGTAACAAGTGAAGTCTTGACATTATTTAAATTTTACAAGTTTCATTATGAACTCAAAGACAAAAGTCCACACAGTTCCTGTGAAAATTTATATTCCAGCTGTGCCAACCTACCAAAATGCTATTTTCATTTCTACTGTTCTGACTGCACATGCTGTTTGTTCCCTCTGGCATGATTGCCTTTCTCATCTGTGTCTGTATGAAAAACTCCTATTTAACCACAAAACCCAGCTTAGATATAGTTTCCTCCTTGAAATCTTGGTAGTTTCCTTCCTCTTTATGCTTTGTCAGCATCTTGTATATTGATCGATTGTAGCATTGATTGTGTTATAATATATTGCTACATGTCTCTTTGCCCAACATGAATAATGAATTCTTTGGAGTCAGGGAATATGTTTTTTCGATTTTGTTTGTTGCTCTTCATAGTGCCTATGTACAAATATCTGAACTGATTTCAAGAATGTGTGAATAAATGAATGAATGAGCTTTTTGTTTTTTAGCAAACCAAATATTCACAGTTCACATATCATCATAGGAAAGGACTTTAATCCACCTTTAAAATAAATGAACATGGGAACAGCCATCAAAGAAATGTTAATTTGATTTCCCTGGTGACATTAGGATAGGTGGCCATCTGTCTTGAAGTAGGACAAAATTAAGTAATTTCTTTTACATTTGATTGTTTCTATACATTTGCATTTTAATAAAAAGTAGGCTCTTCTAAGCACTGTTGCAGTCAAGACACTCTTTATTTCTATGTACAAAGCAGTTACCAGAGTTAGAGTGATAATTGCAGTGTTTATGAAGTTACATTTCATTCTGGAAAACTATGTGGGCAGTGAAAGTACTTTCAAAAAACAAAACATATTTTCCCCTGAAAATGGATGAAGCACTCATGTTCTAATTCCATTTATTTTTAGTGCTGACTCCTATACCTATTTAATCCTCAAGTCTTGTTAATGTTATCTTCCATGGTTGATTAGATTAGAATCTAAGACTTTCTTTGCTAAATAATCATTCCTGTAGGAATTCGCTCTCTAGCACCAGGAGCAGACATGGTACATTCGGATCATAGACCCAGGGCAGTGTTAAAATTACAATAAGAAAATGACATAATAGCTAAGCAAGGTTCTCTTAGCTAGAGTTTATAAACAATAATAAACAGTGAGAGTAGGATAAGACTTCAGCCTCCTAAATCAATAAACCAATAGCAGGCTGAACACAAGAAAAGAAACTGATGGACTCACTCTTTTCTTTATTGGGTTATGTTTTAAAATACTTGAAATGAAACACAATAAAATGTGCCAGCTGTAAAGTTGACATTTTTTTTTACAAGGGAATAATGGCCCTGAGAGAGAGAGAGAGCTAGAGTAGTTTTTATATTTTATATTATTTATTCTTTCATTCACTCTACAAATATTTATTGAGGACCTAAGAAATACAAAGCACTCAGCTATCCACTATGCAGAAGGTAAATGTGAGATAGAAATCGTTTCATCTCTCAAGGAGCTTTCAGTTAAAGAGCTGAGATGAGCAAAATGTAACTATAAGGAGAAGTAGAAGGTGAGAGAGTGCTAAGGTCCATAGAGGGGCTGGGATTCCCTCCCAGCTGGGAACCAGAATTCCTTCCCCAAAGACATCGAATGAAGAACACATTCGGCGCTTATGGTCAGGGCATCTATAGGCAAATCTGGGGTAATGTTTCTGCAAATATCTTCATGGAGATAGTGTTTGCTACCTCTGCCTGAGATAATATTTGGTTCTAATGTCCAACCAATCTCTTCATAGTTTCCTAAAACCATTCACTTTCTTTTATTTTTAAAAATTCACTCAGCATATCTATATTGAATTTCAGCTATGTATTTGTAGGTGTCAGGTGCTTTGTTAAAAACTAGGGATACAGCCTCTTCCACCATTCACAGATGTGCACAGTAGAGTGACAATTGAATACAATAAAAATAGTATTCCCAGTCAGCATGGGAATAGATGTCCTCTGCAGCTGATGCAGTGACACCAGTGCCTATGGACACATCACATTCTGAGATTGACACCTAAATCCCTGTGATTGTTGGTCGAATGTGCTTTAAGAATGGTGCAAAGTGTGGCTGGAGACATAGGCAGGGGCTGGGACAGGAAGAGACTTGGATGAGATATTGAAGGGTTTTGATTTTAACTTGAAGACAATAGGGATGTATTAGTAAACAATCTTCCTATCTGGAAGATTGAAGTCTTAGAATTTATCTCTGGCAACATGAAGAGGATCCGTCAGAGGAGAGCTAAGACCGAAGGCAGGAGCTTGGAAGGAGATTACTGTACTATTGAGGATGAAGATGAGAGGATAGATTAGAGAGGCATTTAGTAGACAGAATTAATAGTCTTTGGACACTAATTGGATGAAGAAGGTTGAGAAAAGGAAGATCCTAGAATGGCCACCAACTCTTTGGCTTGGATGACAAGGGGTAGATGATTGTAGTCATTGAGATAGTAGATCCAGGAAAAAGAGCACGTATAGGGAAAAGATGATGAACCCAGCCTGGTACTATTGAGACTAAGGACCAAGGGAGCATCCATGTGGAGATGTCCTTGTGGGCAGTACGGATGGGGCTCTTCCCCCTCCTTTCATACATTGGCTCTTCAGAGCAATAAGCGTATCTTCACCAAGAACCAAAGATTACATTTCAGTTGGAATGGCACACGAGTCTGTTTTTCTATTGCATTACAAAATCTATAAACGACTGTGTAAGGAAAGCTTGACTTTTGTTTATTTGTATAATTGGGAGGCAGCATACTATAGTGGTTAAAAGTGACAAGGTGGTTTAAGTCTCAGCTCCTGGTACGTGACCTTATTTAGTCAGGTTATTTGTCCTCTGAGACAGCTTTCTCGTTTGTACGTTGGGGAAATTGCTTTGTGACAAGTGTTATTATTGGACTTTAGCCTTGGAAGAGGCATTTGCTTTGTGGTTTTCTTTAACACAACTTGTATTTTGCCATGTACACAGTTGCTATAGACTGCAACTTGAAAGTCCTATTCTGCAGATTTAGGTTTGAGTTGGAAATACCAGCCCCAACAGGAAAAGAAGAAAGTGGAGCCAGGCCACTTTTGTGCAGGGCCACTGGTGTGCATGAGTGGAATGAGAAAAGCAAGAGCCCCCAAGTGTTGGGCAAAGACCTCCCATAACCTAACAATTTAGCTGCCAAAAACCAAATGCCTTGGTGTAGAGTAAAAGTCCAACTCTTACCCATTACATTTTATTTCCAAATTCATCTGCTTTCCTAAATTCCCAAAGCCCCACAATTTCCATTACAAATGTGTCTGAACTCAAAGAACCCTGAGTCGCTTCCAAGAAGCCTCACAGAAGCTGAATCTGCCCAGCTTTGCAGTACCCAGAGCTGTTATTTCATTAGGTGATCACAGGCAGTAGCCTGTTCACCAGTTTGCAAGGCAGACAGACATTTCAAAGACTTGCCTATCCAGTGGCATTACTTACATCCTGTGGGAACATGCAGTTCAAAGTAATGGAACGTGGTGGCTCAGCCCAGCACTCACCAGGTGGGACATGCCCACCCAACGCCGGGTATGCTCGGCGGGAGCACAGCCCCCGGGCCTTCTCACTCCTGGGGCAGTGCGGTTGGGAAATGAGAGGACAGGCGTACAGGGAGAAAAGAACTTTCTGATCAACCTGCTGTTCCAGCCCTGGGAATGCAATTTGAAGCAACACCATGTCTTTTTGCTGAAAAAAAGCAGCTTTGAAGTCTATCAGCTCATTTTAAGGTTTTTCTTTTCCCCAGGAAAGATGAAATCAGCTTTTCTGATATGCAATGTCCTTATTTCCGTACTCATTTTCTTCCATGGAGAGGGCACGTGGAGCAGTAACCGCCCTCCAGACTTGAAATACATTTTACAAACCTCTACGGCAATAACTGCTTGCATGTGTTTCCAGGCTAGGAAAGTTCATTTTGTTAACTAGGTTTCTACCTCAATATTAAATCCTCCTCATTCTTCCTCTTTGATTTAGAATTAGCATGGGATTAAATGTTGAAGGGAGAAGAAATTGTTAATTTGCTAAATTTGTCAACAGCTCATTGAAGCTGCGTTCAGTTTAATCTGTAAAAGGGAGTGAATGCCGCAGCTATCCCTGGGTTTGCAGTGCTTTTTAAAAGAAGCAAAGGAGAAACCTACACCTTATTTTTTACACCATCCAACTAAGCTCTGAAGGAGAACCAGCGTGGCCATGGATGGGCACAGCTGAGGACCACAGGCGGAGTCCAACATCCAGCCACCTTAGGCCAGCTAATGCTCTCTCAACCATGCCTTCAAACATGAGTATGCCCTGTGCCGTCACTGTTGCAGCTCTGTCCCCCTTTCCTTTGTTCTGGAGTTAGGATTCTACCATTCAGGGGAATGTGGAGCACTAGAACTTTTGTAATCCGAGGTCAGTCCCCTCAACTTGGTCTCGAGGCTGTACGGTCTCAAACAACAAGACCTTCCCATCTCCCAGCACCTCCCCCAGTTCAGATGGGTTCCTAGACCCACGTGAATCTCCACCTAATTCGATTGACAGGCGAAGGGAGGAAAGGCAAAGCTGGACATATGTTTCCTAGGGAACACCAGCTAATTGCACCTTTGATGTTCAGTACTCGGGACTCTGCCCCGGCAGCCATTCCACAGCCAACTGCCTGTACCACCAGATGGTTCCAAATGAAGCAAACTTCTAAAATTGGTCATAAAATCAGTAGATCCCTATGAGGTAGATGTTATTTTGGTACAAAGACAGTCATGATAGACATGATGACGATCATTATCATAATAATATCGTCTCACGGGCACTGGAGCAGAGCAGCTGGTGTAAACAAGGCATCGTTGCTCAATCGGTCATCATACTTATGTGCACATTGGTGTTTTCTAAATAATAGAACCGAAATTTGGGAGTTTGCTAATTCATATGCTATTTTTAGTGAAACAGGCAATATGGTCATGCTTCCCAAACCAGTAAATTATTGTCAGTGTGTTTATTATACTAATGTGTTTGTGATACTAATGAAAACATCTCAAGTAACGTCAGTATGTAAGGCCACTCTCACACTATCTCATGCCCCCTCCAGGCTGTACAAGCTGTGCGAGCCGCCTCCCCCGGTTGGAGAAGCATGAAGAGAACCTCCAGGAACCAGGCGAGCAGAGCTCCTGAGCCTTGGACTAGACAAAGGACAGCCTGGCTAAACATTCTCCACCCGATGAAAAAATGATTTTTCCTTCTCTCAGAATCTTTCACCATGGCATAATAACTAATGATCAGCTCGTACTTAGATATTTGTGCTGGGAATGGATAGACCTGCATTCAGACAACTCAGTTTCACAAACTAATCCCTCTATGTATTGACATGAACTATTCATTTTTAGGGTAAAAGTCATCCCTGGAAATTACAGGAAAAATGTCAGAGAAAAAAATTAACCATCGTGCCTCATCTCTCATTTCTCAAAATTACTTCATTGTGTTTGGTTTCATCTTCTCCGAATGGGAACACATAATAATGGATCTTTCCATTGGAAGATGTCTGTCACTGAAGACACGTGGCCACATTTTTTCAACTGTGCAGAAATGTTACAGAAAACAGACTGGTGACCTAATTCCCAGTCCACCATGTGCATCAGAGGAAGTAGTTTCTGGGTGAAAGGTGAAGAACATGCTTTCCTCTTTCAAGGGGTGTTTTGGTCAGTAGAGAAGAAGAGAGCCATTGAGGCCTCCAGCAAGACCTTCTTCCAGCTGCTTTCAGGTGTTCTTCATGTTCTTGGACACTTCCAATGGCCGGTGCTGTCCGGGGTCTCTGAAGTGGGCATGGCTTCCTTGGGCCATGTGTGCTGGTGCTGTTAGATGTGGCCAGGGCTGGGAAGAGGCAGGGATTGGGGAGGTAGAAAGGAAGACTAGGGTCAAGGAGGAAAAAAATAAGTCTATTTAAAAACTCAACCTTTAACTTAGAGAGATACCAAAAGCTCTTAAATTTATTAAGGCTTTCATATAAGATGTCAGACTCTCAAGATAATACACCATGTCCAGTATTCTTCTATCAAGGTGTATGTATAAGGTTGAAAATAAAGCTTTATTTGTTTAACATTGAAAGGTCTATTTGAGACCTTGATAATCTATGGAAGCACAAGGCGTATTTTGTGCTCAATGTTTTCATTTTAACATTGATAAAATAACATTGTTTTTAGCATAGTGAATACAGTAATATTGAATTTAAGTTCACAATTTTCAAAATAATTAAAATGCCTTTATTGTGATTGCTATAATTTTATGACTTTAGACTAATATAGTATGCGAAATGCTTTTCATAACTAAAGTATATTCAAACCATTATTAAATTTTAATTTATAAAATTTGTTCATGGTTTTCAAGCTATCATTAAAAACCTTTATCACTAGCAGTTGTGTATTAAGTAACAAAAATACTGTGTTTACATATGTATGAGATAGTCATGTACTGGTCAAAGTAATAATTATTGTTATTTGACACAGAAGTTCTTAAGACTTTTGCAGTAAGTTCGTAGTTATGATGAAAAATAAAGAAACTAATATCAGAGTTTTTGAAGAAAAAGTTGAACACTTTGAATGTAATAAAGAGATGACCTTAACATAAATATCTATATTAAGTATAGTCTTAACTTTTAGGGGTTTAACATTCTCAATACTATCAGCAAGTGATCCTAAAGGTCCATGATACTGGCAAATTGTGATTTTTCCCAGACTGAAAATTTGAGTATGTTCTTTGTAGGGCTAATGAGTGAGCAAAACTGATTAACTAGCAGGTACTTTTCATATTGTCATTAGTGTTTACTAATCACTATCCTGGAAGCAGTAATCGCTTAGGGGGATGAAAGGGTCATTTAAACATTCCAGTCACACTTCGTTATATTTCATGGGGGAAATTATCCATTGTTGTGGTATGTATAAGTTAGCATCTTTTTAAGGACTTACATTCTTTGTAATATAATGTTTTTAGTACTATTTTAAGGGTTAAACATAGTGTAAGGATACCATCAACTTTAATAAGTGCTTGGCATTTATTAAATGCTCCAAAGTTAATAATACTTTATATTATCATCAGTCATTGTTATTTTTTATTATATTAAAATTGTAGATAACAGTTAAGTGATGACTATGTGCCAACCACGTAGTAATTACTACGTCCAGGTGCTTTGCCCATACTTTTGTTACTGCTTCACTAATCCTCCTGATGCTGACTCGAGGTGATACTCTTTTCATAACCCACTTTTTACAGTTGAGGAATCGAAGCAGAGATTGGCCAGTGACTGGCCCAGTGATAGAACCAGGATCTGAACCCAGGAAGCCTGCCTTCTTAATGCATTACGCTTCTTATTACCACCAGAACTGTTGTAATGTTACCAATTATTTGTTAGTAAAATAGGAGTTATGTGGAGTGTGTTGTCATTCAATTATACATGTTATATTGAGAGAAAAACTGAATGGAAATATGTAAAATGCCTTTAACATGTAAAAATCTTAGGATTGCCGGGACTTTTACCATTCTGAATACACATCACATTTTCAGGTAACCCAATGCTGTTGCAGTTTGAAAAAACTAGGTATATTTTTAAAGTCTGGAATAGTACATCATATAAAATTTGACTATGGTTCCAAAGCAGTGGTAACAGTAAAAAATGTCTAATGAATGAATAAAAACAATTTTTCAATGCTATGGTATACCTCTGAGTGACAGTGGACAGTTAACTGGCCTTGAGTTTTTAGAACAGGTTTACATAAATGCTCATATACTCCTCTGTGACTAGTGCACCTTTAAGCGTTGCTAACACCTGCCAACAAGTCTTCCAAGTTCTGGGTTTGGACATCTGCCTCTCACCACCTAAAAAGGGAGGCCATGCATAGAAAATATGCTTCTTAACTGGGGACCAGATTCAAAAGTGCGTGTTAACTAGTAACTCCCAGTCAATACACCTTAAATATTTTATCTTACAAAGATTTCTAATTTCACGCATTACAAAATTTAATATAATATTAGAAGTATGAGCAATTTTAGGAGACTAGAATTTTACATATATTCCCGCTACTATTTAACAAGGGAAAAAGAATTGGAAGAAAGGAAACTTTTGTACTATTTTGCCTTATATTGTAGCACAGCGGTCCCTCGGTTTTCGGATGCAATCCGTTCCGGAGACTGTTCGGGTTCTGAAACGTTCGGAAACCGAGGGATCACCAGCCGACAGCTGGGCTTCAGGATCTTGCCCTCAGCAGAAGCCTCGTGGCGTGTTCGACTTCCGAGGCCTGTTCGAAAACCGAAGCATTTCCTGCCGGTTTACGGCGTTCATCAATGGAGAAGTGGTCATCAATGGAGATGTTCGAAAACCGAGGCACCACTGTGTATGTAATGATGACTTTAAAGTATAAACTTGATTGTATGAGCCAGTATCCCAGTCTTAGAAGTTTCATACTATTTTCTGTCTCTTTAAATAACATTATTCTAGTGGCTTAGATTTAGTGACCGCTTTTCTTCAGCAACAAAGTTCAATTTAAAATTAGTTTAAATTCTTGATACTATAATATGTAGTTGACCCTTGAACAGCACAGGCTTTTACTGCATAGGTCTACTGACACATGGATTTTTTTTCAGTAAGTGAGTATAGTGCTGTAAATGTATGTTTTCTTCCTTATGACTTTCTTAATAACATTTTATTTTCTCTAGCCTACTTTATTGTAAATACAGTATATGATACATATAACATACAAAGTGTGCATTAATAAACTGTTTATGTTCTCGGTAAGGCTATTAATAGTTAAATTTGGGGAGAGTCAAAAGTTATATGGGGATTTTTGACTGGGAGGTGAAGGAGGTATCTGCATTCCTATAGCCCCCCCCCCCAATGTTGTTAAAGTGTCAATGTATATGATATTATAATGACATTGGTTCTAACTCTATACATTTAAATTTTGTAGTAAATTTAGAATGAAATAAAATTGACCTTGGCACTAACTGTAAAAACCAAGAAAATGGATGGGTAAATAAATCCTGAGGGGCATGTTAGCTAATTTAAGAAAACAAACTACTTTCTACCCTTTGGGCACATAGGAAAAATAATATTTATTGACATGGAAGCATTCAGTTGAGGGTTAGTTACTCCATGTATTTGAAAATAATATATTGGTACTTATAATACTAAAGTGTTCTCCCATTAGTTCATGTAGGTCTTTCACTATATAGCAGATTCTAGCACATATATTTATTCACTTGTGTTTTTGAAAAAACAATATTGCAATTTAAAATAAATAACCTTATTTCAAGTCATCTTACTTTACATTTTACTTAAGGTCATTTTTTAGAATTTCTTCAGTAATGGTGTTTACTAATACTGAAACTAACCTTTAGTATGTGACTAAATTGTTTCTGAACTTTTGTAAACTGTTTAACTTTTAGAGACATATTTTTAAGTGAATTATTGTACTAAATTATAGTTTAATTACTTTCTCAAAGCCATAGTAGTTATTTCAGTTACATGTAAATATATTAACCAGTTTTCTGAATGGTTAGTTGTTCTGCTTAAGTATAAAGGCAAAAGCTTTTGAAATGATTTAGGATGATCTGAATTTGATTAAGAAAAATATTCTGTACCCTACCAAGCTTTTTGGGTTTTAGTGATGAGCCTCAGAAAATTTCACCCTGCATGAAGCTGAAGTGGTCAGGAAAAGTTGCAAAGGAAGCCTGGACCAAGAATGGGCTCAGGCTGATTCCTTCAGTATAGTGACCACAGTCTTAGGTGCTGCAATTCCATAACTGTTGTTAGACTTTGGTTTTAGAAAAATTTTACTGCTTCAAAGCTGCCTTGAACAGTGATCTCAGCATTCGTATTGCCAAGTTGCACATGCGTGGAAGACCTTTCAGTATGGCCTGTGCGTCCTCTAGCTTGTTACATAGACACGTGGCCTCCTTCACCCTTGGCCTCACTCACTGAGAAGAGACCCCTGAAGTCTACTAAAATAGAGATATATATCTTTATATTTACTACTTTTTTTATAACACATTATAAAAATGAGATTCTTATATCTGTTTTGTATGAAGATTGATATATAGAGTTGTTCAATATATTGAATGTCTGTTTTGTAGACATCAGAGCTGTCTCCGTATACAGTAAGCACACCTGATAGAGCTTTTTTTGATTCCTAACATTAGTTTGCTACTCAATTTGGAATCAATTTACCTAACTTTGTTATCCAGAAGAAATACCGATTAAATAAAAGTGTTGAGTTTTTAAATGAGATTTCTACTAGAAATAGAAATCTTTGGATAGTTAAATTTGGGTGCAAATAAGTGAATAAATGCCATCCACTTGTGTATTCACTCAACAAATGTTCACTGTGTAGCAAGGCACAGCCCATGGCCTCATTTATATATTGGATATGTTGATTGCCTGTGTCTTTTACTTGAAATAACATTATTTGTATTGCAAACCTATTCTAATATCATGGAGGTATATATACTGTATTAAGTCAAGAACACTAAGTTGATAAAATGCTTTAGAAAACATGCATTTAAATTTGAATACCTAATGCTTCAAGCAAATTTATTAGAGTTTCAGGTGAATATATATTTTTGTTACTGCCAAGTAAACGAGTAGAAAATAGCTTTTACTTAAAAAATATTTTTGTAAGTATTCATTTACACAGTATTCATTATTTTAAATAGTAAAATTAGTTCTAAAATAGTAATTCTTTTGAATATATCCATATTTAACATTGTATAACATCCAATGTATAATGGCAAATTTCATCTGAAGGTGTTATTAAAATAGTCTATTCTTTACTTTGTAAAATATACTTGTAACATAGGTTCAATCACTCAGCATTTTGTGTATGTTAAAATGATCAAAGTGTGTTATGTATTTTATATCATTTATTTTTGTTTACATAAAAGACTAGAATAGTAACATTGTATCATAAATGTCAATAACAATAAAGTATAATGTAGTATGACCATGTCAACTTCTTTCCATTTAAATTTAATCAATTCCTATTCTGTTCTCATGTGTTTGGGCTACAAAGCTTCATGGAAACAGATTTTTCACCCTTTAAGAATTCACAGGCTTTATAGAAGAAAATTGATCACATAGGAAACAAATCTAGAAATATGAGCCAAGGTGAATTGTAGAGACAGTAATTGCTAGGAAGGGGTCAGGAAACAAAGCTTAATATTGACCATGGCTTAGAAAAGCTTCGTGGGAGATAAGAGACTTTTGCTGTTTCTGGAATTAACTAGTCAGCACCTATTATATATAAGCCCTTGTCCTAGTTGCTCAGGGTGTTATCAATTCATATAATTCCCAAAGTTTGCACTTGAAGAGCTTGGCATATACAGATGATGAATGCAGTGCACAAACCAAATGATAACTATTGACATAAGCAATACACACTAATACAAAATGAGATGTAAGGCAATGAAATATGTGTACTACAAAATTTCAGAATTTACATTTAATCCAACATCTTTCTATTGAGCATCTAAGAATTACTAGGTACTGAGCTAAACTGGATATTTAGTAATTATAAACACATATGGCTATTGTGTAGAGTTAACAGACTAGATGGGGGGAAACATTGACAAAATGATGAGAGAAGACTGGGTCAGCTTTCAGGATTTGTGAGATTAAGCAACAGAAGAAGGGAATGGGGACCTTGTCAAGAAAGGCAGCATGAACACACACACTGAGATACAAATGCACCAGGTATTTTGGTGGAATGGTGTGTGGCTCAGTCTGAATAGAGAATTAAGATTTGTGGATGTGATTAGAAAGAGCTGCAGATAGAAAAGGAGCTTGGGTCTGGATGGTGTAGGTCTCTGCGTGCCAGGCTAAGAAGTCGGCATGGTAAGCGTAAGGAAGCTGAGATACCTAGTGTATAACAATGATAAAGAATTATGAAATCCCAGGAAGGAGTTTGAAATTGTGTCTGTTATTGATTGTGTAAGCCAACTTGGAAAAGTCAAAAGAAATATCCATTGAAGGAAACAAAGATCAATAACTAGATTTTACTTTTTGGAGATTGCTGGTATACACTGATATTGCAAATTTAATTACAGTAGCAAGGACAAAATGGAACCATCTTGCATAGGCTGTCCCATAACAGTATTCCAGATACTGGTGTTCTGGAGAGGCTTTTAGGTGAGACGCACATACAAAATACTTTATGGTCAAAACAA
Organism: Miniopterus natalensis; assembly: GCF_054644295.1. Classification (NCBI taxonomy): domain Eukaryota; kingdom Metazoa; phylum Chordata; class Mammalia; order Chiroptera; family Miniopteridae; genus Miniopterus; species Miniopterus natalensis. Next base: position 25,105,369 of record NC_142096.1, read on the forward strand.
GTTTAAGAAACAGAATCAAACAGCTCTCTTTATTATAGAACTCCAGCCTTTTAATGAACTTTGGAGAAGAGAGGTGGTATGTGGTATTTCCCAAACTTACTTGAAGATAGGCCATGCTTCATGGAAGATTCGTTAATATTTCCTTGGATTGCAAATACTCAGCAAAGCACAGTGGGGAAACTACTCTAGAAGTTTCATGATAACATGAAGGGTAAAAGGATAACTGCATTAATAAGAGGTGGCACAGCTTTTACCTGATGGAGTGGCCATTAGGGCTTAAAGGAAGGAATGACAAATAGTGACATAAATGAACAGTAACAGTGAATTAGAATTAAAAGCAGGTTGTAATAGTATATCTTTTATTCTCACCATTCATCTATGTTCAGGATATTAGGGGTGAGGAAGAGCTTCATCCACAGAAATGCCAATGTCTCCTCTCTAATCATATCAGCCCTATAATATAATGAGATGTTGGAGTAGCGGACCCTTTATTATGTCAAAACTTGGTTCCAGCTTGCCATGTTTTCTGGACTAAATTTGTCATTGTTGATGGCCATGTCCAGGGTGTCTTGAATTAGATGACTTGAAGGTAAAAGATTAATTTTCTCATTCCAGAAAATATTTAAAAATATGCTAAGTGTGGGAATTTTCCGGACTGACATTTGTCAGGCATTTGGACATAATCTGAATGTAGTAATACAAAATATCACACTGATTTTTAATGCTAGGCTTTGATACTAGGAACCCCCTGTCCACATCTAAGATTTCTGGGGTTCAGGAATTTTCCATATCTAAACATAGACCCCTTTGCTATTAATTAAAGTGAATGCCAAAGAAAAGGTTTCAGTGCAGGATTGTCTAGAAATTCAGCAAGTCATGGAGTTCTTAGATTCTCTGCCCTTGACTCACTATGTCGCTTTTATTTAGGAGAGACCTGTGAACTCCTTGCCAAAAAAGTGATAAAATATGTTATTCCAGGGCTGTGCGCTCAGAGAAAAAGGCAGAGATCACCCCATGATATAGTAGAATGTTCTGTTTAGGGCACTTTAGTTCAGAAGGATGAAGACAAGTGAGGGTATAAATGATGGTCAAAGAATGACAAAGACATTCAGGGACTGAGGGCCAGGAAATATTAGGTCTACTAAAAACTCTAACTGCCCACATATTGACTCATTGTTAAAAATGTTCCCCTCAGAGGTTAGACATCAAGATGGTACCTAAACCAACAATGAGGGATCTGGAAACTATAACCAAATGCAGAGTAAAGAATAGGCTAGGTTATGATATGAAAAGAGGCTTTTACACACAGTCTTTGAAAACCTTATTTGAATTGTATAAAATATTAGTTGAACTCAACATCACATATGATACAAAAATTAACAAAATGGACCATGGGCTTAAATGTAAAATATAAAATTATAACATTTTAAGAAAAAATATAAAAGAACATCTTCAGGATAAAGGGCTAGGTAGAGTTTTTAGTCTTGACCTCCCCCCTCCCCCCCAAAAAACACCGTGATCCATAAAAGAAAAAGTTGACAAATAAGACCTTATCAAAATTTAAAACTTTTTCTATTTTAAAGCAAGTGAAAAGATAAGTTACAGACTAGAAGAAAATAGTTGCAAATTACATATTTTACATGTAAATTAGAACATGTAAAAGAACTCTGCAAAAAGCAGTTGTGAAAGGTTTCAAATTATTCTATTTATGTAGCATTCTTTAAATGGCAAAATTATGGAAATGGAGAACAAATGAGAAATGAACAGGGAGGACTCACTTGTAGTTGTACACGGGCCATGAGTGATCTTTGTGGCGATGGGAAGTTCTCCATCTTGCCAGTGTTATTGTTGACATCATGATTGTAAAACTGTACAACTGTTTTTTCAAGATGTTACTTTTCAGGGAAACTTAATAAGGGGTATGTGAGATTTCTCTGGATTATTTCTCACTACTGCATGTGAATCTACAATTATCTTAATAGTAGTCTCAAGTAAAATTATAGAACGAGTTTTAAATGCTTCTTAGAATGGTGGTTTTAAAGGATGTTTTATTAGTAAAGAAAATATCTACCTGAAAATGAAATCACATTTTGAGATAGAGGCTAATAAACATGATGACTTCTTCTTTTTTTCCTTTGCCCCTTATAGTTATTCATTCATTCAGTAAGTCAACTGTACAAGTTGAGAACTCACTTAATGGAAAGTTTGGTGTTGGGAGTGAGTACCCTGCCCACCTTTCAGAGGCCTTTGAGGAGCTCATATGTTAGAGATGCAGCAAGCCTGTAACCAGAGGTGCAGTCTAATAGTCTGATTTAGAGGCCCACTCCAGCACTTAATAGCTACATGATCATGGACAAGTTATTTCTTCGACCCTCAGATCACCTGAGCTGTAAAATTGCAATAATAATGCCACTTACTTCATAGAGCTGTAACATGAATTAAATGAAATAATGCAGGTAAGAATTTAGCACTGAGCCTAGAACCTAGAAGCACCCTCTAATGATCAGTAGGTAATAGAATATTATGTTATTATGAGGTTCAACTAAGAAGTAGGAGGAAAGAACTCTCTCCAGAGACATTTTCTTTAGACAGATGGCTTATTTGGGGGATAGAGAAATGGGGTTGAAGGGGTTAGCTGCCATTTGAAAGCATGGCATGGCATGTAAAGGAGTTTGTAGTTTACCCTGTAGGTAGTGGTAACCCTTTGGAAGTTTTCAAGCAAGTAAACAAATGAAATAAAAATAGTTACATTCACAGCAATGCAGTTAGAAGGTTGTTGCAATAATCAAAAGAGCTTCTCAGAGTGGGATTCTCAGATTAAGTTCATCAGACTATCTTGAAGAATTAAGATCAGGAATTTAATTAAGCTTTCCAGGTGGTTCTCTTTTCATACTCGGGTTTGAGAATAACTGATCTAAATGATAGATGATGGAATTCTTAGCAAAATAGTATCAGAGAGAATAGATAAAAAGGGAGTTTTGAGAAATATTTGGGAGGTAAATTAACAAGATTTCTTAACCTATAGGTTGTGGGAAAGTAGATGAAAGGAAATAATCAAGGATGTCACCAAAGTTTTTAGCTTGGACAACTGGCCCCCATAATAAGATGAGTAGACTTTAGGGGAGAAACAAAAATATATGCACTTTTTGACCATGTTGAATTTGAGAGCATCCAGATGGAGGCATCCAATAGTCCAGTGAAAAAATCTGTCTGGACTTTTCCATTGTACAAGATGTGGACTGAAAATCTGGGAAATAGATGTGAACAATAAGGTCACCCACACATAACTGGAGAGCTGAGTGTGTAATTCTGGGACACTGCAATTTAAATGAAAGAAAAGATGCTGTGAATGAAATCCAGAAGGGATATTTGAAGTTGTTGGGAGAAGATTCAGGAAATTAGATAATAATGGAAGTCAAGAAAATAGAATTCTCAGAGGAAATTATCAAGTGATTCAGTGATTGGAAGTAGAATGAGAGGTAAAAAGGATATTTGGCCTCTAAATTAATTTCTTGCATTTTCTTTAATTTTAGTGGCAAAAGTTTTACATGTTTTTATAAGATCATAAGCAGTTTTTTCAAAAAAAGTCATAGCGTATAGTAATTTCACCAGAATGCCTATTGCCTGGCACATCTATATATCTAGTATATAGATTATAAAAAGTGATCGATAGAAACCAAAGTCTGAGTGGTTTTAACAAGTAAAACAAAACATTGAAAGATGTATTGAAGCTGTTTAATGTTATAGGTGGATTTCCTGGCCAGGACCAGCCCTCATGGTTAAAATGATGTCATCAGATATTTCTCTCCATCTCTTGACTTTGCTTCCCTCTGTTTTTCCCATTTTCTCAGGCAAGCTCTCTCTTAATGATAGCAAAGTGGCCACCAACATCACTTAGCATGTATTTTATGCAGTTTACCAACTTCAATGGGAAAAAACTGCCCAAAAGTTGTAGCAAAATCCCTGCATTGCCTTCTGATTGGCTAGTCTGAGTCATATGACTTCTCAAACCAATCACCAGAGCCAAGCAGAAGCTGCACTTTCTTTGGCAAGACCAGGAATACATTGCCTGTCTCTTGATTTCAAGAGATGGTGCTGTCAGAGATTCCTAAAAAAATAAAAAAGAATCAGGGTGCTATTACCAGAAGCAGGAATGGATTCTGGGCAGGCCAAAACAACAGATGGCCATGAAAATAGCACTAGAGTATTCATGTACCAATCTGACTTACATGCTTTATCTTTCATTGGCAAGTCTATTAGTACATTTCCTCTTCTGTGAACTTCCTGATTTTATCAAACTAGAACAGGAAAATTGTTAATCTTTACAAAGATACTTGGTTCAGAAGCCAGGTTACAGGGGGTTATATATTGAACAGAAAAAGGAGAAAACAAAGCAAATATAGGTCACTTTTCTTATGAAGTTGGTAGAAAAGGAAAGGAGAGAGCTGGGCTCTAGTTTAAATAAAAAGCAGTGTAAAATGGTTTTTGTTTTTTTAGTTCGTTGGCAATGGATCAATGGTTTATTTTTCTATGAAGAATGAAAATGCTTAGATATGTTTTCCATGTAGCTACTAGGTAAAATACTTTTCATGGTAAAGGTATATAAATATACATGTCTTGGATTTATTTTATTTGGCTTTGGCCCTTGGAGATATATTACTTAACTATAAGTCTTCAGTGTGATGTTACGTTGGTAGAGACCATGTTTTGAGGAAAAGTGTGTTGAGGAGTCCCGGTGCATAAGGGCAGTTTGATGATCCAAACATGAGCTCCAGGCTTTATATCAAGCTTCCTTCAAGAGTTGAAAAGTTGTCAGTATGGCTATCTAAGCAGTGCAGGTTTTTCCATTTAAATTGCACACAATATTGTCTGCAGAAGGAAAATATTCTTAAAAAGTAAACAGAGTCAAGAAGATTTGGCACACTATTTTTAATTCAGATCTAAACAATGGATGGAGGGTGTGATTCTGAATGTATTCCCCAACCATTCCTTGGTTTTAGAACAAAATTAAAAATCAGAGGTAGAAGAACTAGATGATTATTACCAGGGTAGCAGTCACTGCATAAGTTAATAAATAAATGTCAGTGGCCTTGAACTTTAACTTTAAAACTGAAATCCAAAAAGAAATGTATCTTGTGTCATTCTGACAAAAGGAGATAATGGAAAGCCATTTTATGGTGTTTTCCCATCTGATGTTATAAATCATGAAGACGTGTAAGAAGCATTGCCTTAGCTTTTCTCAAGCTTCCAGGATATGTTTCAAGAATCTTTTGGAGTGACTTCAACCCACTGTCCCTCTATTTCTCAACCAGAGGAGAAAAGGGAAAAGACTGTGATGAAGTTTCATTTTTCCCAGGACCATTTCATCAAAGTCTATGACATAAACTAAACAATTATCAGATGCCTGTGCCCAGAGTGACAGATGACAAATGATGCCAAAGTCGCCTTTAGAGAAGAGGCAGAGTGAAAACTTATCCAAACTATCTTACATTAACACTTATATTGACATTAGTTAGGGAATGGTTGAAAAAAAATCAGTTGTTTCAGGAAACTTAAAAAACAGAGTCTTGATCTCAACTGCTGCCGGTGCTCATGGGAACACGTCATTTGAAATGTTAAAGTTGAATCACATCCCTGTTTCCAAATTCATAATTGTTATTATGTTAAATATAGAGACAGTGGAAAATGCCATGCCAGAGAGGAGGGAGATGTATTTCTACGTATAAGGCAGTGCTGATTTTATGATTGGCACAAGGACTGCTCCTGACCCCGGCTGACTGAGGGTGGTGGGGCCAAGGGGGTTGTATGAACCGTGTCCTTTATTTTCTGTATTCTGATGCTTTGCCATCTGGGGCCTGGCTAACCCTGGAGTACTGCCCCTCCTGGGATTATTCAATACTTTGAGATATTAAACAATTCACCAGCTGGTGTGCTTTTCAAATACAGACCAACCAATATAGAACCCACACCCCAATTGCTTTATTTGTCAGTCTGCCACACTCTAGGCCAGGACCCCTCTGCCCTACCCACCCACAGCCAGGTATCAGACCTCTAGGGACAGCCTGTACACCCCAGGGCCTGCAGACATTATTTAAGCCAGCCAACCCTAAGCCCGCTCCTCCTGCATTGCCCATTTCTTCCCGCAGAAACCACAGTAACCCCCCTTTTCCGTCCCCTTCCTCTGCTTCCCTTCCAACCCTGGGGCTTCCCCGTGTGGCCCCCATGTAGCATGGCATGGCCCCTCCTCTGGGGAACTGTGAGCAACACAATATCTTTTCAGTGGCAATCATCTCATGATTGGTTGGTCTCACCATACCTGAATAATAAAACGTTTTTAAAAATAGGGGTGAAGGTAAGAGAGGGGGCAGGAGTAACTTTCTTTTTAGAGTATCTGAAAAGCTGAAAATAAAGCTCTTTTGGCTGGTCAGATTGTCTCCAAAACTTTTTCTGTGACAGTCTTAGCCAGAGATTCTTATTTTCAGCTGTTTGATGGCACCTCCTGTGGGCCTACCAGGACTCTCCAGAGTCATCCGCTGTACTTCTGAGTCCACACTGGTTGTGCTGGTTCGGTAGTTACTTTTAGTTAGTTGATTGGTTAGTTTGTTGATAATATGCTCACAGCTTTGGGCATAAAACTGGATGACTATTTTTTCCAGAAGGGGAAGGACTCATTCTATTTTTAAATCATGTGGTAGGCTAATCTATGTTAAGGGAACAGGAGTCAGGTTGTGCTTCCTGAATCTGGCTTACCATCAGGATCACCCACGGAATCAAAAGACAAAAATACTCCTTCCCCAGGCCTTACTCCATTTTTACTAACTAATTCTAGTGATGTGTCAGGCTTGGGAATTTTGAGAAAATAAAGCTTAATCCAGTGTTTCTTGAACTTCGATGTGCCTTTGAATCCTCTGGGAATCTGGTTAAGACATGATTCAGATCCAGTAGTTATGAGTAGGGCCTGAGATTGCATTTCCAGCAAGCTCCCTGGTTCAATAACCACATTTTGAGTATCAAGGCCTAGCACACAGTGTACCCTGGGGGCCTTGTACAAAAATAAAGATTCCCTGGAATTAGGCTGGAGGTGATTCTGATTCAGCAGAATCATTTCAGATAATTTTATCATAAGGTTATTTTATCACTTAAGACATACTAGCCTCAGGAAAAATATCTGTGTCACATAATAATGACAATAACAATAATGGAAAGAATTTATTCATTCAAATAGTTTGTATTAGTACCTACTACGCACCGGCACTGTTCCAGCTACTGTCATAAATTAGAACAGCAATTCTTAACTTCCATGAGGGAGATAGCAAGTGAAAGAATAAATTTACCAATAGGTAAAGTAATTCCCTGGAGTGGTCAGTGCTTTGAACACTATAAAGCATGGTAAGGAGACAGCGTCTTAGAGAATTACTGATGGGTCTGATAACAGCGAAAATAACAGCAACTGGGATCCTAAGGACGGTTAGGAGCAGACTTCACGTCAGGGGGTATTGAGGCTTCTACATGGATGACTGTTTCCTTCTCACATCACTCATGGAAGATCTAACACTGTCGTCATTTTAGAGGTAAAGCAATTGACACAGAGCTTTAATAACTGGTCTTTTAAGTTTTTTTTATCTTTAATTGTGCTAAAATACACATAACATAAATTTTACCATCTTAACCATTTTAAGTGTACAGTTTGGTAGTGTTTTAGTACATTCACATTGTTGTGCAATTACTCTTCAGTTTTTTATCTTGTAAAACTAAGTGACATTCTATACCCATTAAACATTAACTCCCCATTGCCCCTCCCCAGCCCCTGGCAATCACCAGGCTGTTGTCTATTTCTGTGAATTTGACTACTTTTGGTATCTCATATAAATAGAGGCATATAGTGCTTGTCTTTTGGTGACTGCTTTAATTCACAGTACAATGACCTCAAGGCATAGCATGAGACAGACTGTTCTTCCTTTTTAAGGCTGAATAATAGTAGTTCACTGTTATGCCACATTTGGCTTCTTCATTCATCTGCTGATGGACACTTGGGTTGCTTCCACCATTTGACAGTTGCAAACATGCTGCTGTGAGCGTGGGTATAACAACTGGTCTGCCCATCTGTTTTCAAACACACCAAACTCACCAAGGTCCTTCCTGCCCTGGGTTATTGCTATGCTTCCAGAAGGCCCTTCCTCAGATAGTCTCGTGGTTCAGTCTGACATTTTACTCAAGTTTCTGCTCAAACGTTACCTCCTAAGAGAAGTCTTCCTTGACAACCCCATCTAAAACGGCAGCTCCCTGGCCTTGGCTCTCTGTGCATTTATCTTGTTTTACTGCTCTTCAGAGAGCACTTCTCTGTACTTGGCATTACAGGATGCACTGTGTTTGTTTATTGCCTGTCTCCCCCTATCCTCAAATATTACCTCCAAGAAGACAAACTTTGCTTGTTCCTATAATGCTCTAGCCTCACTGTCAAAGGACAGACCCTGGCACTGAGAAGGTGTAAATACTTATGAATGAATGAATGAATGATACAAGGAAAGAAGGAAGTGTTAAAATCTGCATTTGAATCTAGACCCTCTGCTTCCAAAGCCAGTCAGTGGTGAAAGGGGATAAAAGTGTTGTTGTGAATTAGCTGATTTTGAAACTCTGACTAGAACTTGGATGTAAGGTGTTTTCTGTTGAGGGAGACAGAAACACCCAGTTGTGTCTGAGGCCACAGGACAATCTCTGCCTGTTGTGGAAAGGTGGGTATAGCAGGAGCTATGGGGACCTCATTCAGAGGCTTTGTCTGTGGAGATACAAACTGGTTTGTGAAAAAAAGAGTGGCCTCTTATTTAGAGATTACTAGGCAGGTTCAATGTTGGTGTTAACTGGATTGGTTGGAGTTAACAGGCTTGTCAGGGTTAGAATTCAGGGTTGGTCTTCATTCTCAGCACAGAACTGGAGTGGAAGCCAAGTGGACCAGTCAGTGGTGAAAGGGGAGTTGCGGGAATGTGGGAAGAGAATTTCATTGTCTGGCAGCTTGTTGCTCACACACTGGAACTCGGTCTAGCCCTGGAGAGCCATACATACAGCACCCAGGCCTCTGTCACTTTGGGCAAGAACTCCTGTTAATTGCAGCATTCTTTACAATAGCCAAGATATGGAAGCAATCTAGGTGTCCATCAGTAGATGAGTGGATAAAGAAGCGGTGCATACCTGCAATGGAATAGGACCAGCCATAAAAAAGAATGAAATCTTGTCATCTGCAACAATATGGATGGACCTAGAGGGCATTGCACTGAGTGAAATAAGTAAGACAGAGAAAGAGAAAGACAAATGCCAGATGATTTCACATATATGTGGGATCTTAAAAAACAAAATAAACACGCAAGCAGAACAGAAACAGACTCATAGATACAGAGAACATTTTGACAGTTGCCAGATGGGAGGTGGGGTGGGAGTATGAGTGAAAAAAGTGAAGGGATTAAGCAGTGCAAATTGGTAGTCACAGAATAGTCATGGGACAGCATAGGGAATGTAGTCAGTAATATTCTAATAACTATGTATGGTGTCAGGTGGGTAGTAGATGTATCGGGGTGATCACTGCATAAATCATATAAGTGTCTAATTACTGGGTTGTTCACCTGGAACTAATATAATGTGGTATATCAACTATAATTGAAAAATTAAAAAATATTTAAAATAAAAGAATTCCTAAAACATTTCCAAGTTGAGCTCTCTTGGATTGCATAATTGCGTGATACAATCATGGCTGTGAACACGCTGAGAGCTAAACTCACTTGGGTTCAAGTCTTTTAAAAATTACTTATTAGATAGTACCTAAATATCAGTGACAGGTTATCGTACCTAACAAAGAAGAGCAAATTCATCCCCTCCTCTGGAAAGTGAAATCTGAAATGGATACATTTTACCTGTCCTCCTACCTACCTTAACAGAAATCTGAAGCATGGAGGTGAACGGCCAGAGATCTGAGCCACATCCTGAATCAGATGAGAACACACGCATGCTAGGTTTTTTTATTTTTTAAAAAAATATATCTTTATTGATTTCAGAGAGAGGAAGGGAGAGGGAGAGATGGAAACATCAAGGATGAGAGAGTCATTGATCGTCTCCCTCCTGCACGCACCTTGCTGGGGATGGAGCCCAAAACCTGGGCTTGGGCCCTGACCAGGAATCGAACCTCCATCTCCTGGGTCCTAGGTCAATGCTCAATGGCTGAGCCACCCTGGCCAGGCTGCATATTAGGTTTTTGACATGTAAATCATCAGGATCATCGAGACAAGTCTCTTTAAAGCATTCTTAGGATGGGTTTCCCACTCAGCATGGACTCCTTCAGAGTACAGCAAACCCAAAGTCCCAAACTGAATTCAAGAAAAGAGAAGAGGGGGAAGCTGGAAAAACCTGGGTCAAAATGGACCTTTTAGACCTAATAAAAGATGAATGTGCTGTATAAAGGCTAAATAGTAAGGATGCAAATAACAACCAAATGTTACCCTCTAGAGGACAATGGCATCATGACATTGATAAGACACACATCAGCCTGGGAACATAGGTCAGGTTTTCTTTGTGTGAAGTGATTTTTTTCTTGGCTTTCATAATGCAAGTTGAGTTAGTAATTCTGTTTCTCAGCAGTGGCTTTTCTTTCTGACTTATTAGTCACTTAAAGCCATCTGTTCGGGTACCAGTATTACTTACCCCAATAAGTAAAAGGTAGGTTTAAAAAATGTGACTGTAAAGCTATACTATTTGATGTCAGAATAAAGTTAACATTCCCTTTTTGGGGTATAGCTGTAGTTTTTTATTTCCATTCAAATTATAGCTGTGTGAAGCTCATTTTTTCAAACAAGAATAAATGTATGTAGAGTACTTAATGTTCTCTACTTTTTAGTGGAACCTGAAAGAGGAAAGGCTTAAGGAAAAGCGCTCAAGGAAGATGTTATCATGTCCCCGGGCCCCTACATCTTGTGAGTTAGCTGACACACACCTCCTCCACCCCCTCCCCCACCCCCACCCCACACTGCCTCTAACATGGACTGTCACAAAAACAAACAAGATTTCAGTGAAATGAAATGAGGATCTGGGTCAGGAAGGGTCCTTGGTTACCAAACAAGATGGATATCTGCTTTCAAAAGTTTCAATTTTAAACACCCCCCCCAAAAAAATAGCTAAAATTCTGACCTGTTTTCAAACATTTCCATGGAACATGCCTTATATATATTCATATAAAGTTAAATATACTTTATCTCATATAGTAATTATTCCTATACAGTCTTACGTCCCGTGATGACATTTTGGTCAATGGGGGGCCACATGTATGGTGGTGGTCCCATAAGATTATAATGGAGCTGAATACTCCTATCTCCCAATGACACAGTAGCTATCTTAACATCACAGCCATCATAGCATTGTAGCTGGCACTACGTCATGACCAGTGTAACATCTTGTCCTAACCAGTGTATCATCGTAGCTGGCATATCAGCGCATTAAAGTAACCAGCCTGACCAGCTTTGTAATGTCATAGCCCGGTGCATTATGGGACTGCCCCGGGCCTTTACCTTCACTCACCACTCACCCACCTGCTCAGAGCAACTTGCAATCCTGCAAGCTCCATTCACAGTAAGTGCCCTGTGTGGACGCAGCATTTTTAATGTTTTACACTGTACCTTTTATATAATACCTTTTATACTGTACCTTTTCTACATTTAGATATGTTTATATCCACGAACACTTAACCAGTGTGTTGTATTTGCCTACAATATTCAGTACAGCAAGATGCTGTACAGGCTTGTAGCCTAGGAGCAACAGGCTACACCACCTAGCCTCGGTGTGTAGTAGGCTATAGCATCTAGGTTTGTGTAAGTGCACTCTCATGTTCTCACAATGTCAAAATTGCTTAAGGATGCGTTTCCCAGGACATATCCCCATCAGTTAGCAAAGCAAGACTGTTCTTAATTTACATATTTTATATATTTTCTTTCCATTATTCTTAATAATTTTAACCGAATTCTTCCAGATGCAGGTAAAGCCCATTTCCTCTGCTTTGGTAATTAGCGAAAAAGAAAACACCTGCCAATGTTTCCTTCCTAGACTACGCAGCTTTTAATTTTCAGTTTTTTAATATTGTGAGTTAAAATTCAAAAGGAAAATTTAGCAAACATGGATTATTATCATGTAAACCTCAGTTTATCTCCAATGCATTACTCAGTCTCTGTTTTTAAACTGTCAGTTAATTTAGGAACTTAATATAAAATAAATTCTAATTCCTATCAACTTGTAGCAAGGTGAAGTGTTAAGATCCATTGAAGCTAGAATTTTGACTACATAAATCCAAGTGTTATTGATTCTTATCAATCATTTTGATACCAGACATAAGATTTTATATAATCCATTTTCCTTTCCTACCGCCTCTTATAATGCTATTTATTTTAAAGACTTAGTAGGTCTCAGGCATATATTTTCCAGGCCCCAAAGCTAAGATATGCATGCTCCAGTGTTAATGTGCTTTTTGGGGACAGTTTCTTGTAAAGTTTCATTTTTATGCAATAATTATTTTTTCCATAAGGCTGTAATTATGAAATACCTTTTCTGGTAAAAACCCTTCAGTAATATATCAGAAACTTTACAACAGTTTATTACTACAGAAAAAGGTCATTTAAATCCAATAAAGTACCATTCTCATTGAGCCTCTTTTATGAAGAGATGAGCTTAGCTATTATAAAACATCTTTCCAAGTTTGGCCTTAAAAATAATTATGCCAACAAATAAAGATTTGGCATTGGGTAAGAGTGTGGATTTTGCAGTCAGAAGGTTTGAATCTCTGCTCTTTCATTTACTAAGCTGCCTAAACTTGGGACAATTAAATCTTCCCCACCTGAGAAGTGGAGGCCTCTTGAGCACTCAACAGCATTTGCTAGGAATAAATATATATGCCATAATATATATAAAACACCCTGTCCAGCAACACAGCAAGCATTCAATAGGTGATAACTCTTTCTTTCAACTGAGTTACATTTGTTTTCAGTTGCAACCTTTCCCCATTTTTTAATTTTAATTTTTTAAAAAATATATCTTTATTGATTTCAGAGAGAGGATAGGAGAGGGAGAGAGCAGGATAGAAACATCAATGATGAGAGAGTCATTGATCAGCTGCCTCCTGCAAGCCCCGACTGGGGATCGAGCCTGCAACCCGGGCATGTGCCCTGACCGGGAATCGAACCCCGATCGCCTGGATCCTAGGTTGACGCTCAACCACTGAGCCACGCCCGGCTGGGCTTTCCCCCTTTTTTTCAGTTTAATTTGTAAAAATAGCACCATGCAGTAAGAAGTTTAGGAATGAAAATAGGAAAGGATACTCTCTAAATTTATAAAAAAATTCAAAAGTTAGAATATTTATTAAATTATTTACTTTATTATGCGCCATAAATGATTATACTACAATTACATATTATACATATTATAAATTAATAAAATTGTATATTTCATCATATATTTATACATGTAAATTATTTTATTTAGCTTACAGCAATGTATTAGTATTTAGTTAAATTCCAAGTTGTTTCTCGTAAGTCAGATGACATCAGTTGGGGGTGTGGGGGTGTGGAGAGAGTTGATGGGGGAACAAGGGGGACATCTGTAATACTTTAAACAATAAAGATAATTTTTTTAGAATGCAAAACAAACAAACAAAACTTCCAATTCCTAATACATATGTTACAACATTTAAGATTTTTCTGGACACAGAATACTAAAATAAAGTAATAACCATCTGTAACCAAGCTTATACAAATTTCACATAGGTGGTTGTTCAATATATTAATGAAGTTTTGTAGAACAATTGGAACTATTTGAATTTACCTAAAGTCTCATTGTTCTTGTGATCATCTGTGCTGCTGACGACCATCGATAGATTAGGAAGAAAACTGTAAAGTAGCTTTGAAGGCAGACACCTGGGGTGGCTCCTTCAGAGTTTTTTTCTGGATGCTAATTGCATGTTGTGTGGGCATGCTGGTCTGCTTTAAAGGAAGACACTGAAAAATTGGGCTTTATTCTGTTACAGTGTGGAGCAGGAGAACATCAGAAAAGAATTTCAGAAATGTTCATCTGGCAGTAAGGAGGAGGCTCAATTTAAGGTTGATCGATTAAAAGCAATAATTTTAGAGAGAAAGAGTCAAAGTCTGACTTGGAGAAATAAGCAAAGAAATGTGAAAGAAGGGAAAAAAAGGATATTTATCTTGGAAATAGATTGGGCATGGAACGTGGCAGCTGGTTCGATGAGATAAGTCTCCAATTAATCTATTTTTTTCATAATTCTTAAAGACACATTCAATAATTGTGGAATATACTATAGAAAACCTTATGTCTATTACATGTTTTAACAAATGCCCTCTTTCCTGTTTTGGGCCAAGAGCCAAGATTCTAAATTTTATGATGTTGAACTATGACCAGGAATTGTGTAAGCCCCATCAGACACCATGAGCACAGAAAACTAGAAAGAATAATTTAAAAAAAACATTAATATTGGCTCAACAGAGTATATATTTCCTTTGTTTTCCATTTCCCTTGCCACCACATTTTGGGTGTTGTGACTGGCTGTGACATCATTTGGGGTGCCTGAAGATGAGGGCCAGCCTTCCACTCAGCATTTTCAACATTCCTGTTTACTGTCTATATTATAATGGACTCTGATCCCCACAATTCTTGAGACCCAGAGCTAGGCATGTTTTAACTGATTTTAGCAGTATTCCACAATACCTTAAACGTTACTGACCGGCTATTTCAAGCCAGAACTCGCCCTTGCGGCCGGCTACTTTGGTCAGCAAGGTGTTTAAAATGACTTAATGTATTAAGTGCAGACATGAGTTATCTCGTGACCTGTCAGCAAGGTTTAAGACACCACAGGAAGCCTTTGCCAGTTTCTAATGTTGTGAGCAAAAGAGGATCTCAGTTTTATTTTCTGATCATTGCCATCTTTCCCCCACCTCTCTCCATGGCTTTTGAATCATTGCCATTTCCTTTTTATAGACTTTGCCCCCGGTTAAACTTTCAAATATTTCTCTACTCATAAGCTCCATTCCTGCTTCTGACCAACATGTATAATCTCTTACCACACTCCAGTGTAGTCATTTGTCCCTTCATAATAGTTTGTCAGATGTCATTTGCTTTGGGGCTTGGAGTACAGGCTGAAATCAATAGAAGACATTTCATGCTTCGTAGGGAAGTGGAATCTAATTCCAGGTTACTTAGGAATAGTAATCTGGAGAGCTGGCTGTCCCCCAGGAAAGGCAGAGATGCTGGAGACCAGAGGCAGCTGTCTGCAGTCCTGTTGGCACTTCCCTGGATGGTTCTGTTGTTGGCAGATGGTGGCTTGATAGATGCATGTTTACCGAGTTGTTGAAAACATTGTGGGCACTGAACCACAGGCAGGTTTTCAGTCCCCTTATTTCTGAAACAACAAGAAAATATTTTCTGTGTCTTGGAACAGTGCTGCAGATCCCTTGAGACTAGTTCGAGAGTACAACTCTGGACATGTTAGATTTCCTCTCCTTCGAAGTATAATTACAGGATTCAAGAGACCACTGTATCTGTCTATCTACAGCGTGGGGCAAAATAGGTCTACAGTTGTTTGTATGGAAAATATACAATAATTAATAAATAATAATGTAAGAATAAACTCTGTGTTTTTCATACAAATGTGAACCTACTTTTGTCCCACCCTGGTATGTATGCATGTATGTATGTATGTATGTATGTATGTGTCTATCTATCTATCTATCTATCTATCTATCTATCTATCTATCTATCTATCTATCATCTATCTATCTATCTATCTATCTATCTATCTATCTATCTATCTATCATCTATCATCTATCATCTATCTATCTATCTATCATCTATCTATCATCTATCTATCTATCTATCTATCTATCTATCTATCTATCTATCTATCTATCTATCATCTATCATCTATCTGTCATCATCTATCATCTATCTATCATCTATCATCTATCTATCATCATCTACCTACCTACCTACCTGCCTACCTAGCTCTATCATCTATCTGTCAATAGTTATTTGTTTTGGGAAGTCATCACCTAGTTCTGTCTATTTTTATTAGAACTTAGAACTGTGGGATATTTTATCTTTCTTGGCTGAATGAAAAAATAAGAAATAAGTAAATGCACAAATAAAGTCTTGACTATTAGTAGTAATTGGTTTGAATTGAACTGTGATTACTGTTGACCAGGAGAAAACAATCCTCACCAAATTCTGCTCTAGCACAACTAGCCAGGAAAGCCTCAACAGGTGTGTGTTAAAAATAGAGAGGGCATGCCCGGTCAGCGTGGCTCAGCAGTTGAGCATTGACCTGGGATCCAGGAGATCGGGTTTGATTCCCAGTCAGGGCACATGCCCGGGTTGTGGGCTCGATCCCCAGTCGGGGGCGTGCAGGAGGCAGCCCATCAATGACTCTCATCATTGATGTTTCTATCTCTCTTCCTCCCTCTCCCTTCCTCTCTCTGAAATCAATAAAGATAGATTTTTTTAAAAAAGAGAAAGAGAGAGGGCGTGTTTCCTTTGGTCCTTCCCAAGGGTGGTATTTTGAAGGAGATGTTTGGTGATGGAGCCCAGATCCTTATCACTTTAAATACTTTGTGGATGTGGTTTTACATAAAATTCCCATTTCTCCTAATTCTTTGAAAAAAACTGGCAGCAGCATAGCTGGGTATTCTTCCTTCCCTTCCTCTTATTCCCTCTTATCTTTATACAGAATGCTCTGTTTCTGCACATATATCCTCTGTTGCTTAATACACACGTCACCTGTGTCATCATGACACCATGTTCCAATTATGTTCATATGGAACAGCCTACCTCCTGCCTTGTGCAGCATGGGATGTATAAATGACCGAGCTCTTCATCCCTGATAGAGCATGAGAGTGTGCAAAATAATGGTGGCCAAAAACAGTGTTTTTCATGGTTCAAGACTAATAATTGAGGCCTCTCCATTCAAATTCGACTATAAGAAGATGTTGTATAATTAATTATCAAGATATATGTGACTTCCAGGGCATTTCTGTCCATTTTTCAAAGTGAAGCACACAATTGGAAAGTGATGTCTGCCCCATCATACACAACAGAGATTTATCCAAGCATTGCTATCACAAATAACAGTAATTTTACCTGAAGAACACTAAAGTCAAAAGACCTAAATCCAAATCTTGATTCTTATATTTTGTAGCTTTATAAATGTGGTTCAGTTTTTGTCTTCTTTTTCTTAGTTTTAGAAGGAATAAGACATAGGAACTGATACATAGGATTAATATAGGGATCAAATGAGAGTTTATATAAAGTGCTTAAAAAATAAAGTATTACGTAAATATTTGTTAGCATAGTTGAGTAAGCATGGGTTTTTAGCATCAGTATCTAGTTCTTATATCTTCTGTGATATCAAACAAAAGTTGATCTTTCAGTAGGCTACTTTTCTAAAAAAATATTTCCTTTACTCAGAAAATCAGGTAAAAAAATTCAGAAATATTTAGAAAGGGAATGTCAACTTTATTAAAAATATGCATACTGCTATCATTCAATGGTTTATGTATTCTACCTGTAGTTCTGTATTAAATTTCACATTAGCAAATACAAGGGAAAATTCAGTTAGATTTTTAGAAAAGTGAAAGTTTTTTTGTGTGTGTTTTGTTGAATGTTTAAAACAGGTCATTATCTTTTTTTGTGTTGATTTTTATGCATCATTTATCCCCTGTGTCTAGAGCAGCAGCTCAACGAATGGTTGTTGAATGAATAATGGATAGCAGAAGTAAAATTTTAAAAGTTACAATTGATACGGCATAGTTTCCATTGAATAGAATAGTATGGCTCACCATCAGAATGGTGCTGGCTGGAAGGCTGACTGTCAGCCTCAGAGCTTGTCGAGAAAAGGCAGAGATTGTTGGGTGGCTAGAGGGGTCCCTTTGGAGCTGCGCTTCATAGAGCTGTAGATTTCAAGCGATGGGGAGGGGAGAAGGGTATTTAACTAGGGGAAGGCATTTCAGTAAAAGCACAAGGTGAGAACAGTAAGAGCATAATCAGCAGAACAATCTAGTTTAATTGGAGAAATAGGAAAAGGAGTTTTTAAACGTATCCTGGATATTGAAGGGTCTGATACTTTATTTTTTTTACTCATCTAAATATACAGGGCTTGTTTTGTTGCTTCAAAAATAATACAGTAGCCCGGCCGGGCGTGGCTCAGCGGTTGAGCATTGACCTAGGATCCAGCCGATCAGGGTTCGATTCCTGGTCAGGGCACATGCCCGGGTTGCGGGCTCGATCCCCAGTTGGGGGCATGCAGGAGGCAGCCGATCAATGACTCTCTCATCATTGATGTTTCTATCTCTCTCTCTCCCTCTCCTATCCTCTCTCTGAAATCAATAAAGATATATTTAAAAAACAAAAAAACAAAAACAAAAAACAAAACAAAAATAATACAGTAAGCCCGGCCTGCGTAGCTCAGCGGTTGGGCATCGACCTAGGATCCAGGAGATGGCTGTTCAATTCTCAATGTTCGATTCCTGGTCATGGCACATGCTGGGGTCGCTGGCTCTATCCCTAGCTGGGGGCGTGCAGGAGGCAGCCGATCAATGACTCTCTCATCATTAATGTTTCTATCTCTCTCTCCCTCTCCCTTCCTCTCTCTGAAATCAATAAAAATATTTTTTAAAAAAATAGTACAGTAAAACAGAAACTTCTGAATGTATTTTTCTATCGTTTCCCTTTTCATTGTTAGGTTCATTTAGCTTAATTTTTAGAAATTTCTTTTTAAAACTCAAATGAATTATTAACTTTTAATCAGTAGTGTTTAAAATGTAATGACGGTACAAAATGTAGAAATTTCTTCATTTATTATAGCAATACTTCAATGCTTTCATAAAATCAAATGAAACCTGTTACTGATATTAAAAAATGGAAAGAAATTGGTCTATCCTGACCATGCTGCCCTTGGAGCTTGTATCTTTGATTATATCTTTTCTATAGGGGAGGCATAAAAACAACTTGTAAATTTTTCATGAGGATGCATAATCACGGGAGTGGAAGGGTCAGCTTACGTGCCCTTAAGTAAATCATATTAAGGCTCCTTCATACGTCTTACAGCCCTCCTCGGCCATATTCTGACCTAGGAGGCATTATCGAGAACAGCAAGTCGAAGCCATTATTTAGTTATACAGAAGAAAGTGCAAATAAATAGTAAACCCACCATTCGGCCTCTCTTTTCTCTTTACATTTTCCTGGCACTACCAACTGGAACACAGACTGTCTTCTATTAGGATCTGGAAAAGTAAGAGAGATTTAGTCACTGATTAAAAAATATGTATCTAAGGAAATATCATTATTATAGAAACAGACAAAAAGCATACATTTTATTATTTGATTTGAACCTTGAATCTCATCATATCCTGGCAAAGAATGCCTGTGATAGCTGAGGTACCAGAATGCCATTCTGGCTTAAGCAATACACGAAAAGAGATTTCAGGATTGCACTATTGTGTTTTCTCTCATCCAATAGCACAAATGCTGTTTTCCAGGAAAATAAAAGATAAAGGGATGCCTCCATATGATGAAACTGCATATATAGTGTTAAGTCTTATATTATAGTAACCTAAATTCTTTTCTTTCTTTTAAATTGAGAAAATTTGACCCACCAACATGACACAAAGCACGCATCTTAAGACTGGTCTTACACCTTTAAAATATTAATCATGATCTCCTAACCCATCTAATTTCTCTCTCTGAAGGCCTATTACAATTTATTGAAGGAGCACACAGAAACATTGGAATCCTCTCCTTCATTAGTTTTAAAAGATGTTAATCTTAATGATCTCCACAGGTCGATTTGTCAAAAGAAAAATTAGTTTAATACTTGGTGAGTGGAACCTGAGAACCTAAATTAATCAATTCTGCACCAACATCATTATGGTGTTTGGCTAACTGCAATCACCTTCTTTTTCAAACCCTTGTCCCGTCTCCTGCATCTTCCCAAAGCTCTTTAGCATTCTGTCATTTTTCTCTATCACTTCGTTCTTTCTTACATCCTTATATCTGCCTACATGATAAGTTACTATAATTTTCATGTCGTGATTATTTTTAGTTTACTATTTTATGTAACCAAATAAGTCCAAAATATTATTATTTCATAGTGCAATCCACATCAAAATGAATGATGGATTTTATATTCTTGATTTATACTGAGTGTTCAAAATTCAGTGTATATTTTTACACTTACAACACATCTTAATTTGAAAGTTAAATTTTATAAGATATATTTGTTCTGTATTTAGATTTTATAAGATTTATAGTTGAAAAAGAACATTCATATACCCAAGTTGTTCCAAAGATATCTTAAAAATTTCCAATTCTGAATTAAATATTAGTCTTTAGATTTAAATTTAAAACTAATTAAAATTAAATAAAATAAAAAGTCCATTGTTTTTAGTGCTGAGCAGTATTCCATTGTATGGATGGACCACAGTTTGATTGTCCTTTCATTCAGTGAAGGAAATTAGAGCTGTTTCCAGCTTTTGGCAATTATAACAGCACTGCTATAAATACTTGCATGTATGGTTTTGTGTGAACATAGTGTTTCATTCTTCTAGGGTGGATTTCAAAAAAATCTATGTTTAACTTCATAAAAAACTACCAAATAGTTCTGCAGAATAGTTATATTATTTTGCATTCCCATCAGTAAGACACTAGTGTTCTGAACGCTCTGTATTCTCGACAGTCTCCATATGGAAATGTTCGCCTCTCTAACCTGTGTGGTGTGAGCATTTCCCTCTTATTTAGTGATGTCAAAACTTGTTTTGTGTGTTGAATTTCCTCTTAGATATCCTCTTTGATGAAGTCTCTGTTCAGGTATCTACAGGTGTTTTAGAATTGATAGCCTGTATCCCTGTGGGAAATAACTTTGTTTACAAGAGTACAGAGGTCCCTTTGCCTTTGGTCTTATAGACTGTTAATATTCAGTGTCACTTAGGTCATCTTTCCTCCATCTCAGTTGTTTCATACATTTCATTCCTCCAGTGAGATGTTTCAAACAATTATAGAACTGTTAAAAGATAAACTGAGGTATGTAAAAATTTTGAGTTTATTTATTTGAGCAAAATCAGCTTAAATCAGGCAGTGCTAACCCACAAGTGGCAGACACTCCATAACAGAAGCTCAGGGACAGATTTCACAAAGAAGAGGAAGAAGCACAGGAAAGAAATGATTTGATGGGCCATAGCTTAAGCTGTTGCCGTATTTGGAAAAGCCTAGTAGGCTGTTTGCAGTTGGTTGCCCTTAGGTCTTGATTTCTTAACCTTGAAATATTTCAGGCTTAGGTCTGGGTTTGCTTACATAAGCTATTAAGCCATTAAAGACACCTCAGTCTAATGGCTTCCTTGTGTAATTAATTTAACAATTCATTTAGATTGTTTTGTCATCATCTGCAGTTTGTTCTGAGATCTCTGGACTGCCTAAATTACTTTCCGAAAATTGATTCATTCTTTGGGCTGTAAAGTTCTGTGGGTTTTGACCAACACATAGCATGATATATGCCCACCATTACAGTATATAAGACGCAATTTCATTTTCTGAAATAAATCCTCTGTGCTTCACCCATTCAATACTCCTTCCATCAACAGAAACACAACTACTGATCAATTTATTGTCTTCAATAGGGTATCCCCCAAAATGTACACATACACTTTGAATAATTACAAAGGTGGTGTTTATTAAAATGCATTTCATGTTCAAAATTGAGCTATCAGCTTTTAAAGTATGTATACATTTTTTTGGGGACACCCTGTAGCTTTACCTTTTCCAGAATATCATATACTAATCAGGATCATAAAGTGTGTAACCTTTTTAGATTAGCCTCTTTTAACTTAGCAATTTGTGTTTAAGATTCATCCAAGTCAGTTTTTGGCTTGATAGTACATTGCATTTTATCATCAAACAGCATTCTATTTTATGGCTGTACTATATTTTGTTTTTCCATTCATCTATTGAAGGACATCTTGGTCACTTCTAGTTTGGGACAATTATAAATGAACATGCTATAAACATTCGGATGAAGGTTTTCTGTGGACATACGTTTTCAAATCAGTTGGGTAAATACCTAGGAGTACAACTGCTGGATCATATGGTAAGACTATGTTTAGCTTTGAAAGAAACCGCCAAATGGTTTTTAGAATGGCTGAATCATTTCACATTCCCAGAAGAAATTGAGCTTCTACTGCTCTGCATCCTCACAGGCAATTGGTATTGTCAGTATTGGGGTTTTAAGGTGGAAATCTAATTTAATATGACCACTGTCCTTGTAAGAAGTGGGAAAGACACTAGGGATCCATGCACACAGAGAAAAGACCTTGTGAGGGCACAGTGAGAAGACAGCCATCTGCTAGCCAAGGAGAGAGGCTTCAGGAAAATGCAAACCTACCAACACCTGTTCTTGAACTTCCAGTTTCTAGAATCATGAGAAAATAAATTTTTGTCATTTAAACCACCCAGTCTGTAGTATTTTGCTTTGGCAGCCCTAGCAAACTAATAAACTAGGTTTCATAGGTTTTCTCCTAGTTTAATATTTTTGACTTTGATTTTTAGGTCTACAATCCATTTTGAGTAAATTTTTGTGGCAGGTGGAAGGTGTGTGTCTAGGTTCATCATTTTCCATATGGATGTGGAATTGTACCAACACCAGTTATTGAAATGACTGTCCTTTTCCCATTGAATTGCTTTTGCACCTTTGTCAAAGATCAATTGGTTATTTTTGTGTGGGGTCATTATGATTTTTATATTTAAATAAATAAATTTGAATTTAAACATTTAAACTATATACTACCTGCAAATATAGCAATGATCTACATAGCTCAATATCAACTATAAAGTATAGATTGATCTATATAACTTACTGAATCATTTATCTCCATATTAAATTTTTTTTAACAGATGAGGTCAGACTGAGCTATTCCTTAGAAGAGAACATTTCAATTTAAAGAAAATACCAATTATTTATATTGGCTCTTGGGAAGTCAGGCTCCAGGCCAACACTTTATATGTGATCTTTCAGGTCCAATCATGGGCGATTACAAGTCCTTACCTGAGAGACCTCATGGGGGCAAACTGTCCTCCCCACACTGGACTCAGTGGGTATACGGCCAGTCATGCCAGTCATGCCGACTCTGAAGGGGTTGCAGCCAAGGACTCCCAACCCCCAGCCTTGCCTCCTGGCCATGCATTTATCATGTCTGCACGTGTGCACCGGTGCAAAACTTGGGCATGTTATAGTTGCTTTGGTCGTATTTTACCCTTCCTGTTTCTTTGATTCTCCAGACTCCATCTGGTTAAGCAAACATTCTCATGGTTTTCAATTCATTTTCTTCATATTTGGGATGAAGAAATTTTTAAGAATTATCAGGAAATTAGTGGCACTTTTATTTTCAGAAATAAATTTAATTTGTATATTATGAAACTTACTCTAGGTACATTTAAAGTGCAAATAGATTGCTTTATAATTTCACTTTCACCTATATCCAGGATCTCTGGGGTTGCTGCTTAATGCAATCTTATGATATTTATAAGAACACTTGTATCTTTACCATGTCAAGTTTCTCATAGCTATGAGGTTTGCAACTACTTGCATTTTTCCCCAAAAAATTCTACAGAATTTTCGGCTAAATTTTCTTAGAGAATTTTTTTCCTAATGATTCAGCATATTCACATGCCAGCTGCTGGGCTCTTCTTCAATTGTATAGGAACAGTGAGGTCCAGAAAAGTACTGTTCAGGGCTCCCTCTATATAGCAGGCCCAGAGTTTGTCACTTATAATGAAAACATTAGCTTCCACAGGTTATAAGTGGATTCCATCATCATCATTGAGTAAAGTTTACAATACTTAAAAAGCTATTATATGTATTTATCCAGCTGGCACCTGCACACATGAACACATATTTCCAAGTGGAAACACATTTGCAGATTCATTACAGAATAATCATCTCTCTCATATTAAATTTCACAACAGAAATCACAGTAGATAAAAAGGCAACAGAGCCTGTGCTACCTATAATGCATGCAGCTGAGTTTATAGAATGAGGCTCTAAATTACCATAACTAACAATTTTAAATACTTGAATGTACAACAGCTTTAGCTAATACTTTTCTAAAATGTTGGTAATCACACACACACGTTTATTTTTAACTGAATGCTATACCATAATCCAAGTCTAAGCTTTTACTTGGGGCAATCTGACTCTTCTTGCAAATAGAGTAGGGAATGCAATTGGTATGGATCTCTTTGGTCGTTACTGGAGGTGCTGCCTATTGGTAAGATAGTTTCATAAAATAACATGAGTCCCTGACTCTATAGAATTCACAAACTAGTAAGAAAGATACAGAGGAAAATGCACTGTTTCAGTTAAGCACAGAAGGGATGAGTTAGAGTGAGTTTGCCTGACAAAGTCAGAGGCTCTCACAGAAGAGAAGAGCACTGTGCTGGGTATTTAAAGAAAGTGGAAGCTCTGTAGCCAAATAAAGAAAAGGGGGTATTTTAGGAAGAAATGATGTTCTGTGCACAGTCACAAAAGGGTGAAGGATTAAGATCTGTTTGACCGAATATAAGGAGTTGGGCGTGGCCATACGAGATACATGTGAGAAAGAAGCAGATCATACTGAGGGTGAAATAAGTTTGAAATGAGGTTGCAATGAAATTAAAGGTGATTGAAATATCATTCCATCACTTAGCATTTGAAACAAACTTTTAAGGTTTCGAGGAGGTTCTTATTTGCTTTTGTTTTGGTATTTAAACCGAAATATCTAATTCAGTCAATAGGCAAGTACTCGCTAAGAAAAGCACAGGAGAATATAAACCAAGCCTACACAACGTAGATGAAGAAGGAATTTCACCAAAGCGCTATATCTATATGATTGACAACCACCTTAATGAACACTATCTTTTCAGTATGAAAATGATGTCAGGGGATATCTGACCATAGAACTAACCAGCCCGGAAGAAAGACCTGTAGGCCTACACTCTGGAGGGTCCATCATCAAAATACCCAGAAAAATCTCAGCAAGATGACCCTTAAAAATAGTCAGCCACACTATTGCCATCAGTGTGGCCTTCTGATCTGCCTTCCCATGCATTGCGTTAAAAATGAAAGTGCACCCGGCCAGGCATGGCTCTGTGGTTGAGCATAGGCGGGGATCCAGGAGATGGTGGTTCAATTCCCAGTCAGAGCACATGCCAGGGTTGCAGGCTCGATCCCCAGTCAGGGGGCGTGCAGGAGGCAACCAATCAATGACTCGCTCATCATTGATGTTTCTCTCTCTCTCTCCCTCTCCCTGAAATCAATAAAGATATATTAAAAAAAAAGAAAAAAGAAATCCAAAAAAAAATGAAAGTGCAAGGCTCATCAGACATTTAAGAAAAGCTTTTAACATGCAAGGCTCATCAGACATTTAAGAAAAGCTTTTAACATGAAAGGAAGTGACCCAAACAAATAAATAGGAGAAAGCCTTTAGAGGAAACAAAGAATGCAGAGTAGCAGAAAACTACACTAATACATTACTGGGGTACCACTTTCAGTGTGGTGCCCAAGTAGTTTTTTATTAGGCTGATCTTCTTGTAGATTAGGCCTATAAACCTTGGATAAAATATTTTAAATGTCATATTGTCCATCCTGGGACTGAAAGAAAGACCATTATTAAATACTCATAGGTAATACAAAAACAAATGTTTAATATTCATTATTCCTTTTTATTTATCACATTACACAGTATGTGCTGTGTTTCAGATATAGTTTTAAGCATTTTAATGAATAGTAGCTCATTGGGTCCTTATATCCACCCTACAAGGTAGGTTCTATTATTTAAATCTTCATCTTAGAGGTGAAGAAACTATGGCCCAGAGAGATGAAGTAACTTGCCCAAGGTCGCACAGCTAGTAAGGAACTGAGTTGGGACTCAAACTAAGTGGGCTGTAGAGTTCCTATCATTAATTGCTATGCTATGTTGCAGCATGGTGATTAATAAATACAAGTGCAAAAAGTTTAATAGCTCGTCATAGTTGCTAATTTGATTTCACTTATTTTCTTTATGGTGTCGAACATCTGGGGAATGTTTCAAAATCACTCAGGTGCTGAAAAAGTTCTCAGGCATTTAAGGGTCTGGCAGTACAGATAACTTGAAAACCCTCCAGCTACAAACACCAAGAATTGATCAATAAATTATAACTAACAGCCTTATAAATGCATGGCTGAACTGCTGAGAAAGGCAGAGAGATTGCCTTGGGCCAGAAAAGAAGAATAAACTGAAAACTGGGACAGAGAACTGCAGAGCTGATACTGTGTCTGCAGGGTTAACAGTACAGGGCCTGGAATTTAACACCGGTGTAGGGTGAGGGGGAATGGGGACTGAGACCCACACATTTTCCGTGCTAACTTTTCAGTATGAGTGAGAATTCAGGGAAAGAGAACTCTCAAGTTGTGGGGAGGATTACACATTTATACAACCACTTTGGAGAGCAATGTGACAGTGTCTCATAAATCTGAATTTGTACATTTTTATGACCAAGCAATTCTTTTGCTAGGTTTATACCCTGAAGAAAGTCCAGGCCATGGGAAAAATCAAACAAGGATGAGTATTTTATTGCAACGTTGTTTGCATTAAGTAAAAACTTGGAAGAAAAGAGTGGATAAATGACTTGTGCTGCATTCGTGTAATGGAATATACAGAGCAGCGAAAATCAATGTACTGTAGGCATGGGTCATCAGGGTTGATTCTCAAAAACTTCACTTTTGTGATAAAGAAAGACAAGTAACAGAGTATTTTTAGCATTACTTCTAAGTGCTAAAATGTAGAGAATTAGAAAGAAGTTTTTAAAATTAAAATTTTTAACCTAAAGAAAAAATAAAGCAAAGGACGTTTAATAATCTCTGTCACAAAAGCCAGTGACACAGGATTGCAGATATAAGTGGCTTCCCTTTGACATGGCACCTACCCTGCAGACAGACCCTCAAAACAAGTCTCTCTGCATAGCAAAAAAGATGGAATGGCTGTTTTATTGAATATTTCTCAAGTAGGAAATATTCTCCTATTCTCATTTATTTCACCAAAATTCAAATCAACTCAACAGAGCTGTAAATCTTCCTCTCCACACTGCATCTTTGCCTCTTACAGGCCTCACCAAGTGTCTCTCATTTCCGGAACCCACACAGTGCACATACTCTCAGTCTCAGGCAGTCATTTAATTCCCTTTCGCTTTTAATCTTGCATTTTTATCCCATCCTACTGCTCACCAAATAAAGACTCATGTTTAGGATCTGTTTATATCTCTGTGTGTGTTTTATAACAATATTTTTCTCTGTCACAAGCAATTAAATAAACAGGAGCCTAGGAGAACTTTGGAACCAACAATTTAACAATTATTGTTATTTCTTAAAATAACACTTTTATTGAGATTTAATTCACATACCACACAATTCACCTATTTAAAGTGTACAACTGAATGGCCTTTAGTATGTTCATAGAGTTGTGCAATGTCAGCACAATACATTTTAGAACATTTTACCTCCCTTATAAGAAGCCCATTAGCAGTCACTATCCATCCCCTCACCCTTCTTCTGCTCCTACATTTCACCCTTCCCACTGGCCCTCCTCTGCCTCCTGTTCACCCACCAGCTCTAAGAAACCACTAGTCTACTTTCTGCTCTATAGATTTGCTTATTGTGGCTACATCACATCAGTGGAAGCATACAATGTGTGGTATTTTGTGGTTTCTTTCATTTAGCTGTAGCATATCAGTACTATTTATATTCCTTTTTATTACCAAATCATATTAAATGGACATGCCACATGCTATTAGTTTTCCATCAAATAATGGATATTTTGATACTTGGATCATTTCCCCTTTTTGGCTTTTATGAGTATTGCTGCTATAAACATTCATGTATACATTTTTGTGTGCTCGTGTGTTTTCGCTTTTCTTGAGTATGTACTTAGTAATGGAATTGCTGGGTAATATTATAACTTGATATTTAACCCTATGAAGAACTGCCAGACTTTTTCAAATTGGCTGCACCCTTTTACTTACACACCAGCAGTGTATGACAGTTCCAATTTTTACACATCTTTGCCAACACTTATTACCTATGTGTGTGTTTTTGTTGTTTGTTTGCTTTTATAGTATAGCTATTCTAGTGGGTATAAGTGGTATCTCGTTGTGGTTTAAATTAAATATTTTTTAATTAAAAAATATTTTCAATTATAGTTTACCTTTAATATTATTTTGTAGTAGTTTCAGATATACAGCATAGCGGTTAGACAATAACATACTTTACAAAGTGTTCCCCACAATATTTCCAGTATCTACCTGGCACTATGCATAGTTATTACAATACTATTGACTGTGTTCCCTATGCTGTACTTTACATCCTGGTGACTACTTTGTAACTACCAATTTGTACTTCTTAATCCCCTCATCTCTTTCATCCAATCCCTTAACTTCCTACCCCTCTAGCTCCTACCAGTTGCTTTCTGTGTCTGTTTCAATTTTGATTGATCATATATTTTGTTCTTTATGTTGCACATATATGTGAAATCATATGATATTTGTCTTTCTCTAACTGACTTATTTCATTTAGCATAATACCTTCTAGGTCCATTCATGCTGTCACAAATGACAAGATTTCACTATTTTTTTATGACTGAGTAATATTCTATTGTGTGTGTATATATATATATATATATATATATATATATATATATATATATATATATATATACACATACACACCACAGCTTTCATTCCACATGTCTATTGATGGGCACTTCAGTTGCTTCCATATCTTGGCTATTGTAAATAATGCTGCAATGAACATTGGGGTGCATGTAGACTTTCAAATTAGCAGTAAAAATATATACACCCAGGAGTGGAATCACTGGGTTATAAGGCAGTTCTATTTTTAATTTTTTTTCTGAGGACCCTCTATACTGTTTTCCAAAGTGGCTGCACCAATCTGCATTCCCATCAACAGTGTACAAGGTTTCCTTTCCCCCACATCCTTGCCAGAGTTTTTTGTTTTAAACTTATCCATGATAGCCATTCTAGCAGGTGTGAGATGATATTTAATTGTGATTTTAATTTGGCTTAAATCCTAATCATCATTCATTTTCTGACAATTCAGAATGAAATAAAATGACATTAGGGAAGTTGTTCACTCAAAACTATTCCACGTTTCCACTTTTATCTTTTCCGGATCCCCTTTATTTCTGTCTCTGATGCAGCCTCTCCACCTTACGGCTTAAAAATCAAAATCCTGATGATACCTTGAGTTCTTTGGGAAGATATTTTCCTCTGTTTGTTACAAAGGGGCAAGGTGAAAGAGATACAGGGAGGGGACAAGTATGCTTCAGGCTAGTAGCCTAATTCCAGGAGCCTGTATAGAACTTCTCTGCTCTCTGATTTCAATATTTAATTAATTTCAAGGGATTACATTGTTAATACTTCCTAATTAGGTCAACTGGCCTTCACCACTGTTCTCTTGTCTCTCATCAAAATTCATTTGTGTAAGGAGCTGTGCAAGGTGTCTTACAAATGAAGTTAGACAAGGGCTATCGTACGTCCTATAAACTGGATTCTGTATATTTGTAAATTATGCTGACAGGCAATCCTATAACACAATGAAGTCAAAACAGTCTCAGAGAAAATGGCCTTTACATGCTGTACTTAAGCCCTCCCCATGCCCCCCCAAAAGGGAAAGGATCATAAAGATACCATGTAATGCATGGGAATGGTTAAATTCAATCGAAGACAATGGTTACTTTTCAGATTATCTTAAGGGGACTAAACGAAATAAATTCTTAAAATGTACAGCAATAGGATATTAATCAAATTAAAGATATGTTTATGAAGAACCCACTGTATGAAAATATGCTGTTACATACTGTAAAGTATAAGAAAATCATTAAGATACAGTTCATGATTTTAGTGAGTTTGCAATTTAAAAGAGAGACCAAAATACGCATGTAATTAATTAAATGGAACAAAATAGAACATAACAGAACATAAATACCATCTGTCAGATGCAAAATTTTGCCTGAAAGAACATAGCTGGATTGAATTGATCCACTAAAATGTAATTAATTCATCCAACTGCAATTTATTGAGTGCCTACTGTGTGCCAGCATGAGACAGCCCTTCCCACTAAGGGAAAATGATATTTGCAAACTAAATTCTTGACTAATTTTCAGGATACAGGATAGAAGATTGAAATAGCTTCAGCTTTGGAGTTAGAGAAACCTGAATAAAACCCAGCCTTATCAATTATTCATTGGGTGGCTTGGGAAAATAATTTATAATCTCTTAGCTTTGCTGTAGAAATCAGAGGATCATCTTTGATTCCCTCTTCCAACTTCATTCCACAAATAGTTAATCAACATATTAGTCTTCAGATATTTCTTGAATACATAGCATTCTCTCTATCCACACTTCCAGTTCTAAGGCTGGCCCTCATGATTTGTTTATGGATTCTGTGACCCAAATTGGTTTTGCCATCCCCATATCATTCTTCAATTTGTCATAAATGTAATCAAAACAATCTTCTTTTACCTGACTATGTATAACACTCCTCTGCCCAAAACTATTTACTCACTTCTCATTCCCCTGAATATGCAAGTCTAAACTTCTTAACAAGGAAACAAAACTTAAGCAGCAAAAAGACTCAGATCATGGTGGCTCAAAAATTAAAAATGATCCAGAATATTTTTAACAAGGACATATAGGACCTGACTGCCTCCCATGTACGTGTTTTTTTTTTGAGTACTAATAATTCAACCTTGAATGACATCTAATGGTCTTGCCCTGTCCCCAGTGGTCTACTCTGTTCAGCAAGACAAATGCTGACCCTGAGACTTCCTAGGAATGAGCCTTCCTAGCACCCTGGGACACTGTTATCCAACCAAAAGGTTGGTCACCAATGCATCCTTTGGATTGATTTATGACAAAAAGGGGAATGTGTGGATGAAAAAGGGCCATATGCTAAACCCGACAAGCTCAGGGAAGGCCTGCATGGTGGCCTTGCAAACTCAGAGACCTAAAATAACCACTAAGGATGGTCTGAAATTAAAACTTTTTAAACATAAGCAGTTTATGGTTGGTAGCCATGTTCTGAGGCAATATTTTTCCCTAACAAAGGTTAATTTTTAACTAAGACTGTCCGTTGTCTTTTGCATCTGAGACAACACACCTGATTAACACAGGCCTTTGCAAAACAAAGTAATTTCCCCCTTTTCAGGGCCCTCAATGCACCAGGGCAGAGACCAGGAATCTTCTCATTGTTATTGATATCTCCTTAACTGTTGACCGTTAGCTATCCTGTACCCACCTATGTAAAAGTATGTATCATTTAACTTTTTATCCAATCCCAGAGGTTTCCCCGCTTTACTTTCTCCCGCCTCCCTAATGTATCACCAATGGATTTCACATAACCCACTTAGGCCTCCCCCTTTGATTGTAATCTATAAAGCAACACGCAAAACTGCCATTCTCCAGATCATTTTCTCAATCCCTTGAGCTCTTGGCTTCCTGGCAACAGTTTGGCTTAAATAAACTCATAAAAATTCTTCACAGGGAAAAAAAAAAGACTTTTAACGAGATGAACTCTGCCTATATTTTTGACCTCCTATGCCAATCTTCCTCCATATACACCCTATGTTTCTCTAACCCCCAGTCTGTTTTGTCTCTGTGCATTTGCACGTCATTTTTTATGCCAAAGCCTGAAATATCCTCATCCTTACTCTACCACTCCTGATTGGAAAACTTTAAAATTTTACTCTTTGTTCAACACGTTGCTCAAACATCATCTCCTTTATGAACCATTCCTGGATGATCCCGGCACAGGTAATTTTCCATCTTTAGTATGTGCACAACATGTTTTATATATCTACTATATTAGCACAGTGCACTATAATGTCGTTATGTGTGTCTGTGCCAATGATCTCAACAAGACTGAACACCAGAGAATAAAGACAGGCCTTTCACCTTTGCATCATCAGTCCTAACGTAATGTCTGCCACGGAGAGGCTGTGCAATAAATATTTAGTGTAGTGATGAAGTCAGGTTTGGGGGTAAATGGAAAGAACCAAGAAATGCTTTGTGGAGGAGTTGGTATTTGAGGTAGGCCTTGAAAACTTCTAAAATATCTCCTGAATTTTAAAAATGTAATTTTGGGAGATGCAGTGTATTAACATACACGAATGTATATATCCTTATGATTCTCCCTTTAGTAAGTATTTTGCCAGTGAAGCTTTGTCTTTTATATTCAAGGCCCCAGGTGCAGTGCTTTGAGCATGGTGAAGGATCAGTATGTTAATTATCTGATTTTAAAAAGCATCTTGCTAATGCCTCCAAGAGGATGCCAACCCTTGACTTCAGAAAAGGTACCACTCTGATTCTCCAGTACTACATGGTATCAAAAATACTTGACTTTTCACCTGGGTCATAGATGGCTGCACACCATACCTTAGAGCAAAAATGTTTATATTCACTCTGTATATTTAATTTCTCCTGAACATGTTTAAAAAAATATAAGAAGGTACATCTGTGATCCACATGGGAAACACGTAACAACCCTGAGCACCTCACTGCTATTCAATTTAATTCTCCCTGGGCAGATCACTGAATCCGACTGTCAAAGTAATAACTTGGGCATCTTCTGGCTCCAAATCCTATTTCAGGTTATCAGTGATATAGCTATTAGGTATCCTAGTGGATTTCTTATCTGAATTATTTAAGTAGAATTAATGATTCTTTCTGGGATATTCCATTCTTATCTTAACTATTGCACGTTTCCACATAAGTATATAATTTAAAATACAGATGAAAAAACACTGACACCAATAAAGAAATTATGAATTACAGAAATCCAGAAGACAAGGAAGAAAGATAAATGTATACTGTGGCAGTCCGCTTCAAGGACAATTATTCCCTTCATTCTAAACCTTCATATTTATTAATATAAATCTTTTTATTTTGGTAGCATGTCATGGTGAGGGGCCAGGCATGTCATCATTGGAAGCCTCAAAAGTTTTTTTTGTTTTGTTTTTGTTTTTTCCCCACAAAAAAGAGAGCTCCTGGAAGAAGCCTCTGTGTCTGTAGAGCTTCAACTTGAAAATCACTCCTTGATAAGGACGGTATTGGCTAAATTTGGGAGGTCCTATAGTATCTAGAGGAACATCGTTAAGTGGAATAGGGTGGCATCTGAGATGTCGCTATATAATTAGACGGAGACATAATTATACGTGGATTCGGAAGGCAAACGTGGAAGGGAGGGCTGGCTTGCTTTTCTCTCTTCTTCTGTCAAAAGCTGAAGAGTTGCTGCCAACCCTTGGGAATTTTCTGCTGGGTTCTCAGCCTGCAGTCCCTGCTGACTTGCTCCAAGTCAACCCAGATTTTCTTAAGAAAGGCAACCTCATTTTCGTGGCGAACACTCCAACCCGCGCACCTTTCCACAGCGCCGCCCCCCTGGGCCCCTGAACCAGTGTAGGGAGAGCGGGAGGTGGCGCGGGGAGGCTGCCCCGGGGGAGCGGGGACGACCCCCTACGAACTGCATTTGCAGCTGCCAAAGAGTAGCCAACAAGCACCAGATTTATATGCACTTTGAAAGAAGCCCCTTCACCATTGGCTTTCTGAGCGGCGCTGTCGCTAGGGAGCGGCGGCGGGGCGAGCGCGGGCTGGGCGAAGCCGGGCGGCTGGCGGCTGCAACCTGGAGAGGGGCGCACGCGTCCCGCACGGCCACGCACGCTCCCGGCGGGCTCCCGCCCCGCAGCCCGGCCGGGCCGAGGGCGCCCCCCAGGTGCCGCTTTGGGCAGAGCAGCAGCTCCCCGCTCGCCTCCAGCCCCGGGTCCCCGCTGCTGCCCCCCAGAGTAGAAAGGCTCCGCTGCTCCCATTCCCGGGCGCCCGCGCCGCCGGCGGGGCGGCGCAGCAGGGGCGCGGGAGCGCGGGGAAGGAGTTCCCCCCTCGCCTCCGAGTTGTCTGAGTTGGCGGCGCCGGCGCCCTGCTGGGCTTCCGGCTGTGGGCGCCCCACGCGCTCGCCCTCGGTCCCGGGGGACCCGCCGCGCCGGCGGAGCCAGGCTCGCGAGCGCCCGTCCCGGCCCCAGCCCGGGGAGCAGGCGGGTGCCCCCGGCGGAGGCGCCTTCCGCCCGCCCCCCGCGCGGCCGCGGCTGTCTCCATGGCGTCGTATCAGCAGTCCCGGATCCAGGCTTACCTGGAGAAGAACAAGATCGGCCCCCTGTTTGAGGTAAGGCGCGGTGGAGGAAGGGGTGCCCAGATCAAAGCAGAGCACCCTGGGGGGGGGGGGGGGGGATGGAGAACCTGCGCGCAGGAGGGGCGCCCCTGTGGCTCCGGGTCACCGGTGCTGCTCTCTCGGGGCCAGGGGTCCTGGAACGCGGCCGGGCGGGCACTTGCCTGGTTACCTGGGCGCAGACAGGTGAGCTCGGCGGGGCCCGGCCTCAGCCTGGCAGGGGAAGTTTGAGCCGCCCGGCTGTCCGGCACCTCGGAGCCACACGCCCAGGACCCCGACACACTGAGACGGGTGGGACACACACACACACACTCCCCCCCCCGAATTCACATTGGATTTTTTATAATGTGGGCAGTAGTAGAACCCGAAAAGGCGGAGGGGGTGCTCAGCAGTGGGAGGAGCGCGGTTAACCGGGAGGGAGCGGAACCGGCCAGGCGCGGGCTTCGGTGGGCGCGGGCGCGTTGGCTGCAATTGCTGAACGGAGGCGCCCGCCGACGCCGGCGTCCGGAGCGCGGAGAGCCCTTGGCGCCGCGGACCCGCCTGGCCGGGGGGACAGGGGCGGGGAGAGGTTCGGGGACCGCACACGCGCCTCCGTGGGAAGGAGGCGTAGCTCTGTGCCGGGCTCCCTCGCCGGAGAAAAATGACAAAAATACAGCAGGAGAAAGGGAGAGCGGGAGGACCCGAGAGAATGAGAATGGGACACAGAAGCCCGGCGCGGGCCAAGTGTCCCAGCGGTTGCCAGGGCCCTGGGCAGATGCCCAGGCAGGTGGGAGGGGCGCCCACCGTCCCTCCTCCTCCCGGGCTAACCGCCCAGGTGGGCACCCGCGGGCAGCGAGGGGGTGGGTGGGGTGGGAGGGTCCTGATGCCCTCCCTAGCCCTCCTCCCAAAAAGCTGTTGTGGCCATTCTTGGGGGTTCCCTGTCCCTGGCCTCTGAATGAGGCTGATGCGTAGCAGGGGCCAGAGATACCAAGAATGGAGAAGCTTCTCTAGGACCAGAGAGGGTGAGAACAGCCTAGAAAACAATAATGCGAACTAAAGCCCCAACACAAAAAGGGAGGGAGACCCGGGCGTGAGATCAGATAGGTCCTTTCTCTGGGGAACACGGGTTTGAAATAACCGAGACTGCATGATATCCTTAGTTTTCCTGCCCATCCTTAAGGGTGTACTGGCTTGAAAGACTGACGGTAGTTTCTACAGACACTCACTGTTGTGGAGTCAGAACTCCCTACATTGTATGCCTTGATTTTTGTTTCTGCTAAAAGTGTTAGCAAAGGAAGTCCACATCCAAAAGCAAAGTAGAATTGCTGGAGCTACAAGATTTCTTTTCTTTACCTTTAGGGAAATAATTGGAGACTATAGGCAATGCCTTATGTATATGTTTAAAAAGCAGAAGCATAATAACCCTTTGTGACACAGGGTATTAATTGCATCAAAAGAAACATAAAACCAAATACATTTAGTGTTTCTACTCTCATAGAATATACAGTACAATTTACCAGGGAGGATGAGTGGATTGTTTTTAATAGATACTGTTCTCATTTAACATATTTTAAAATTCCAGAAAGTCTCTCCAAGTGATAACAGAGTTTGAAATGTGAAGTGTATGTAAACTTTCTGCATAATTAGAAAGTAAATCCAACTTGATATTTATCAAGTCCTCATTTTTTTTTTTTTTTTAAAATACTCACCAGCTAGTTCTGCACTGATGAATTTTAAGTGATGTCAGAATTTTCTCAGAAAATCATTAGACCTCCTCACTGAAAAATGACAAAATTATATGCTTTGTGGACAGGGACAACAGTGTGGTAATTGGGGGTAGGTGGAGGAGGATATGGGGGGATAAATGGTGATGGACAGAGACTTGGCTTGGGGTGATGAACACACAAACAGTGTACAGAAGAGGTGTTGTGCAATTGTGCACCTGAAACCTGTATAATTTTGTTAACCAATGTCACCCAATACATTTAATAAAAAGGAAAAAATATATGCTTTGAATTTTAATGATTTCATTGATGATATATTACATACATCCCACATGCAGTGATGAGTAGTTTATTTTTAAGGATGGATGTGCACTTTAAATAATTGAAGGGAGAAAGGAGTAAGCTCTCTTTTACGAAAAGCAGGTCCTTATACAAAAATTTTGATCTTTATAGAGCTCAGTTTTGAGAGTAGAATTACACATACTTCACAAAATTGGACAATCTCATCAGCTCATGGTTGCCTGTCTCTTCTCACGCTAGAAAACCAGTGACACTGGTGTAACACGGGTATTGTTGACCTAATGTTCTCCTCAACCATCCTAGTGCTTTGGTGAATGGTTCTCATAAGAATTGCTCAGGAAACCAGAGGATAAGCCAGGAATCCAAATTTAGTAAGAAGAGGCACAAATGATTATTACATATTTAATTCCTGGACCACATTGAAAGAAACAGTGACAGAGGCTAAAATCTCCTTTTATCAATCACACATTGAAGTGGTCAGGTGTCTCTAAGTTTTATTATCTGTGCTTTGTTATGATTTTTTATGTGTGTGCTGAGGTACTGCAGTTGGTGACATGGTTTTACTTTAGTTTTGAAAATATACAAGACCTGACATTATGTACCGTCTTACAGATGTTGTAAATTAGGAATGTTTTTTGAAAATATTTTGGAGGGAGTGACTTTAAAGAGAGTGCGTGAGTGTTATTTAAAACAATAGCAAAGGTAACATAAAGTATTATTGTGAATACTTGTATACTGTTTTTCCACCTGTACATCTTATATACTTAGTTGTTATTTAGTTTATTTCTTACTTGATTTGTTTATTTCTAACATTTTATCATTTGAGAAGCTTATTGCTGCACACAATATGGCATTTCAAAAACTACTTTAAATTAAAATGAATCTTGTTTTTAGATGATTTAGTAGTATAAATTTATACTACCTTTAAATGCGATTGAAGATGTTTTGAAGCATTATAAAACCATGCCTAGAAATCATTGCACTAGAGTATTCTTGGGTAATAATGTGTGTGTGTGTGTGTGTCCCCCTTTTAACCCTACTGATCCCCTCCACCCCACATCCATCCCACCCCTAGGCCCTCCCCACACCAATGTCCCTGTCCATGGGCCATGCCCATAAACATACAAGTTCCCTGACTAATCTCTCCCCACCCACACACCCCCACACACCTTCGCTCTGAGATCCCTCAGTGTGTTGCAAGCTTCTGTATTACTGGATCCACTTTGTTCATCAGTTTATTTTGTTTATTATATTGCACACATAAGTAAGATCATTTGGTACTTGTCCTTCTCTGATTGGCTCATTTCACTTAGCATAATACTCTCTAGCTTCCTCCATGCTGTGCCAAAGGCCAAAAAGTCCTTCCTCTTCATAGCCGCATAGTACTCCATGGTGTAAATGTGCCACAGCTTTTTTATCCATTCATCTACTGATGGGCACTTGGGCTGTTTCCAAATCTTAGCTATTGTGAATTGTGCTGCTATGAACATAGGGGTGCATAAGTTCTTTGCGATTGGTGTTTGGGGTTCCTGAGGATATATTCCCAGAAGTGGGATCACTGGGTCAAATGGCAGGTCAATTTTTAATCTTTTGAGGAAACTCCATGCTGTTTTCCGTAGTGGCTGCCCCAGTCTGCATTCCCACCAGCAGTGCACCAGGGTGCCCTTTTCTCCACACCCTCACCAACACTTATAGTTCCTTGACTTGTTGATGGTAGATATTCTGACAGGTGTGAAGTGCTACCTCATAGACACGTCTCCAAATAGGACATACAAATGGCTAAGAGACATATGAAAAAATGCTCAGCGTGGCTAATCATCAGAGAGATGCAAATTAGAACCACAATGAGGTATCACTTCACACCTGTATCAGGTAGGCACCTGGCAGGATCTGGAGATTTGTTACATATGAGGTAGGGGAGTGTTGAGAAAATAGGTAAATGTATTGAAAATGACACAAGCCAGCTCCCTCACTGACGGAGATGGGATCACAGATGCCAAAAGGAAAAAAGGTGAATGGACCTTGTGGTGTTAGAATGAAATTGGAGGTTTTAATGTGATCTCATGACATTTAATGATAGAAATAGATGATGTAATAGAAATAGGTATAGATTTGTGTGTATTAACATATACATAAATGTATACATTTATTTCCTTACTCTGCCTTACTGCGAAGGCCTGAAAATAGCATCACCCAGTAGCAGTGACCAGATTTGGGATTATAAATACCATTTTCTGTCAAGTGGAACCAGGTATCCTTGGAGAAATGGTTGATGCCAGCTTTGGCGCCGGGAAAGTACAAGATGAACCTGGAGAATCTTTTGCCAGAAAGTAAGAAAGTGGCCAAAGAAAAATAGGTACATGTCAAAAGAACATAGAAGGCGGCTTAAAGAAGCTCTTATTAACTAAGCCTGGGACAATGTAAGAATCCAAATAAAAAAATGATAGCAACAAATTATCTTACTGTATAAAATAGGAATAATTTATTGCACAGAGATAATAATGAGCTACATGGATATATTCAATTTATAGGGAGAGGAGAAAGCTTTATCATATAGTAGAATGCCAGTTAATAAAAATAGAAGGGATGGTGGAATAAGAAAATCACTGTTTGGCAACCTTTTTCTTAATAATTCAGGCTAGAAACATTGATCGATGCTAGAACAAATGGTTGAAAAGTGGATGAGGAATGAAATGTTACATCATCTCTAGTATCTTTTCACAGAATAGTTTTAATTATAAAGGGAAAAAGTAACTTTATAGTGAAGAGACCTGGCAGATACTACTTTCCTTAAATAATAGGACAAACCAATACCCTATCCTGTCTTATTTTTAATAATAGCCAACCTTATAGGTGTGTGTGACATCTCATTATGGTTTTATTTTACATATCTCTGATGCCTGATGTTGCTGACCATTTTTTTCATGTGGTTATTTGCCTTCCATATATCTTTGGTGAAGTGTCTACTCAAATATTTTGCCCATTTTTTAATTGGGTTGTTTGTATTTTTGTTTTTGAGTTTTAAGGGTTCTTTATAAATCCTAGATACTTTGCCTGTACCTCCCACCCCTGGCAACAATGAGGTATTTCTCTCCCTCCCCTTTGGGTCAATGAGGCCTAAAGAAGAGGCAAGACTTTCACTATCACCTAGTGGCAACAGCCATTCCTGCCATGATATCTATGCCAAGATTCATGAAACTAGAACTTCTGAAAAAAAGACAAGAAATATCTTGAAAGCAGCCATGGAAATGCAACTCTATACCTATAGAGCAGGGGTGGGGAATGGCCGGCCCACAGGCCATATATATATATGGCCCCAGAAATCATTTGGTCTGGCCCTGACCAGGTAACTGCAGGTAGGACTCAAAATTCAATAAGTCTAGGAGCTTTTTTCACAGCTAATTTTTTAAGTTGATAATTTTGTACGGCTCCTGAATGATGTTATAAATATCCAAATGGCCCTTGGCAGATAAAAGGTTCCCCACCCCTGCTATAGAGGAAAAAAATTTCAAATGATAGCAAATTTCTCAATAAACCCATGGAGGTCAGATAGAATTGGCACAATATTTTTCCAGTGCTGAAAAGACAACAACCCAGAATTCTATATTCAGAGAAAATATCTTTCAGAAATGGAGGGGAAATCAAGAGAACTTGTTGTCAGCAGGCCTACTTTAAAGGTATGCTAAAGAAAGTTCTCTAAACTTAAAGAAATGATAAAAGAAGGAACTTTAGAATATTAGGAAGGAAGAACATGGAAAGAGCAAATCTACAGAGTAAATATGAAACATTTTTCCTCTTGAGTTTTCTAAATTATGTTTTGTTGAAGTGAAAATGTCTGGTGTAGTTT
This sequence comes from Miniopterus natalensis, assembly GCF_054644295.1. NCBI lineage: Eukaryota > Metazoa > Chordata > Mammalia > Chiroptera > Miniopteridae > Miniopterus > Miniopterus natalensis. Next base: position 25,145,532 of record NC_142096.1, read on the forward strand.
TAAATGGTGTAGTTTTAAATATTTAAGACAGTTATAAGCAGGGAAGAAGAGTAAAGGGCACAAAGATGGTCAGGTTTTATATACTTCACTTGAACTGGTAAAATGATGACATCTGTAGATGAATTGTGTACGTATAATGTAATACCTAGAGCATCCACTAAAATACACACACACACACACACACACACACACACACACACACACACACGAGATGCCCTCAAAAACTGTAGATAAATCAAAATGGAATTCTAAAAATTGTTCAAGTAATGCACAGGAATAGGAAAAAGAAAACAAAAACACAGAGAACAAATAAAACAAGAAATAATATGACAGACTTTAGCCTACATATATCAATAATTACATTAAATGCAGATGGTCTAAATATACCAATTAAAAGACTGAGATAGAGTGGATTAAAAACCATGATGCAACTCTGCTGTCTCTAAAAATCTCACTTCTAATACAAAGATATAAGCAAGCTAAAAGTGAAACAATGGAAAAAATATTATGCAAACATCAAAAGAAAGCAGGAGTGACTATGTTAATGTCAAATAAAGTAGACTTGAGAGGATAGAAAATTACCAGGGACAGAAATTGTCATTGTATAACAATGGAAAGGTCAATCCACCAAGAAAAACAGCAATCCTAACTGTGTTTGCACTGAACAGCAGAGCTGCAAAATCTGTGAGGCAGAAACTAATAGAACTAAAAAGAGAAACAGGCAAATCTACAACTACCGTTGGAGACTTCGGACCCCTCTTTGACAACTAATAGTACAACTAGACAGAAAATCAGAATGCTATAGAACTCAACAGCACATCAGCCAAGACAACCGAGTCAACATTTGTAGAGCATTCCATGTAACAGCAGTAGGATACACATTCTTTTTAAGTGGTGAAATGTATACAAAGATAGACCATTCCCTGAGCCACAAAACAGACCTCAGTTGAAACCATACAAGGTGTTTTCTCCATCACAGTGGAATAAAACCAGAAATCAATAACAAACAGGAAAATTTCCAAAACACTGGGAAAATATACAGCACACTTCTAAGTAATCTACTGGTCAAAGGAGAAATCTCAGGGAAATTTTGAAAGTGCATCAAACAACAAAATGGAAGATGTAACATATCAAAATACTTGGGTACAGCTCAAGCAGTACCGAGAAGGAATTTACAGCACTAAGATGCATATGTTAAAAAGAGTGGACTGATGTGACTGGTCTGAATAGGGGCCCTGCTTTCTATGCCTTTCCTCTGTGCCCTCCCTAGAGTGAAAGATGTGTTAGTATAGTAATCTGCTGACAGTAGGTATATATTTATGTATTATATCATGTCTTGTATCTAAAGGTAGACCTGAAGCTCCTGAAGGTTATAAAGCTCAGTAGATATCTGTTGTATTGAACAAAACATTGACTTGTATATGTGTTTTCCTTCTATGGAAAAAAAAAAATCCCTGCATTAAAGATAGAACCAGCTAGCAAATAGCATCTTAATATTTATTTCTTTAGAGCCTAGAGCAAAACATCCCGTCCCATTAATTAGCCTTTATGTATAGTGAATAACTTTTAATTATGTACTTAAGTGAATTAACCTAATTTAATTCACTTTCAGCCATATTTTTTTCTTTTTAATATCCTCTTTCTGGAGAGGGCTTGATAAATGAATTCACACAACTGTGCAAGGCTTCATGCCTAACTCCCCCAAGGGCATTTGCATTTAATAGAGAGGAAGGGGCATGACACAGTTATATGGGGTGGGGCTGGTGGCCTTTGGTGATAACTCCGACTTGCTGGTCTCTTACTGTCTGCTTGACCTTGAGCAAGTTACTTGATCCCTGTGAACATCTGTGTCTTCTTCTGTATAGTAATGCCTAAGGGGTATTTTATGAGGAATGCGTGAGATGAAACAGTCTAAAGACCGCAGTTCAGCGCCTGCCACTTGGTGAACACCCTGTCAGTTTTGGCTGCCATCACATCACATGCTACTATTATTTCTCTTTCCCGTTGATATTAATAACCCAGTGACAGACCGTGTTGAGAGATGCTTTTGAAGATTAGGACAAACTCAGAGTGTGCATCTACTTTTTCTGGTCATAGCTTTGGTGTCTTTGAAAACACATTTCGGAGAAGGTAGAAATGTGACCAGCACTTAGCAGAGTAAAGTGTGTATGCAGGGTGTGTGTGTGTGTGTGTGTGTGTGTGTTCATTGGTGGAGGCAGGGGAGGCCTTGCTTGTTGCTGTATCTCAAGACTGACAATATACTTTGGCAAAATTTGGAAATATTATATGAAATTAATAAACAACCCAGAATCTTTTATTGTTTCAGACACACTCCTCACTCTCCATCACTCTCTGTAATAGGATTTTGTGTGTTTTTTTCCACATCCCTATTGTTATTTGATATTATTTCATTGGATTTTGTAAAAATCCAATTCAGTCTATGTTTTCTTCCTTCCACTAGAATATAACTTCTTAAAGGCAGATATGTGGTCAGTTTTAACTGCTTGTATCTTCGTGCATAGGACATGTCTGGCACATAGTAGGTAGTCTACTAAATAGTTGTCCATACATATATGAATGAAAAACAATCAGGACCAGCCTGTCACATCTGAAAAGTATGGTTTGTGTAGAAATGATCATTTGCACTGGGAGTCTGGGAATATCCTCAGCAGTTTATGGGAGATTTCACCTTGAAAATTCATTATGACTTTATCATCTTTTCATACTAGATAGTAAATTATTTGGTGCATAATGTTTGCAACTTTATTTCCATTCCTTTGGTATATATTTGTTGAGTACTTACTGTATTACCTACTGAGAAATATAAATGTAAGTAAAACATTTCCTGTCCTCAAAAACTCATGTGTATTTAGAAAAGACTGATACACTTGGGATACTTTCCACTATTCTATTCTCATAATTTTACAAAAGCTAGCTTGGTGTTCTGTTTACAAAAGCTACCTTGGTTTTCTGTCCATTTTCATAGTCACCAGTGCATTCCATCATTACAATATTAGAAGTAAGAAACTCGTATTTGCAATTCAGATTTGGAGATTAGTTTTCAAGAAATTTGCCATAGCATCAAGTGTGTAAACTGAATAAAGTCAAGGGCAGATTTGTTAAATAGTTTCTATTGTTGTAGTTTTTGTTCCTGGAAGTTCTTAGCAAAAATCAGACATTAAAACATGAATTATTAAAAATTTCTAAATGCTCTGCTTGTTGGATAGTCTTCTATATGAAACATTCTGACAGTGTTAGGTTGTAAGTTGTTCCTTTAACATAAAAAAGAGGAGGTTGTTTTTGAAGTACAGCCTGGAGCGTAGAGCAGTATATATCTCCTGCTATTTCTTCACTGTTTGATCGTATTCACAGAAATTCATGGTGACAAGCCATGAGTTGAGAATACATTTGGTTTATCTTGTACTTGAAATAGCATATCTATATGTGCGAAGTGAACTTTATTATATAATTTTTATTGTAGCTCTATGTTATTGAAATATTATTTTTAATTTAATGCTCTTTTACAAATTCTCTCTAGGGGACTTGATATTGTTTTGGTTATTTTATTTCTTTATTTTGTATTTTACTTACAAAATATAATAATCACCTTAGCATTATATAAATGGTAGTTAAAACCAGCTACAGTTTATTAAGCACAGAATATTATTTTATTCTGACTAAAAATATTTATTGAGACATTCCCTAGTATCTTTCCTCTTAGTGTCATAGCAAAGGAGTGAAAAAAAAACACCGTTAAATTTACATAGAAAACAAATACTCTACTTTGTGGAAGCTCATACAGAGTCCCAGCTTTCACTTACTTATTTTAACTTTAACCCTCACTTAACATTCTGTTAAGACATTGAAGTCTGTGTACAGTTGGCAACATCCCATTGCTACGACCTGCAGATTGGTAGAGAATCCAAGACAGAGATCAGTGCTACTAGGTTCATCAGTAATTCGGTTTTGAGAAATAATATTTAGGGAAGAATTCATGAGGGTCATATACATAGAGTTCTCAAGTTATTAAAAATGTATTTTGGATAAAGTTAGTTGAACAGTGACTTGAATACCTATTCTGCATGAGGCCGACCCATTGAAAACTTACTTTCGCTGAGTTGTACAGTGGAGTGATTTAAGGAGCCTCTACTAAGAGTCACTGTAAGAACTAGATGATGAAAACACAGTTTTTTCTCTTCAAGGATGCTGTATTCATTACACCAGGCAGCATCCTCTTACGGGAACTACTGCTTATTTCTATAATGACAAAAATAGTGTATGACTATTTGAAATTGTATACTAATAGCATTCCCACCCTCCTTTCCCATCCATGCACCCCACCCCCAGGTTTCTGGAAAACTCATAGCCTAGTGATAGGCAGACTGTAGGCCGTTATCATGGGCAGTTACACCCTTATTCTTTCCCCCATGTTGTCTTCACTTGTTTTACTCTATCATTTCCCCTTCACTTTGTATTTATGCCATTTGATCATTTATACTTCAATGGAAAATATCTTAAATTCTTTCTTAAGTAAGAAATATAAACATGTTCTATAAATCATAAAGCCACCTACTCATAGTCCAAATAATTTAGGTACATTATAAGATATATTCAAATGATCTATTTCCTTTTGATACACACTATAGCTGGCTTTCTTTGTAAACATATTTGGCTCCTTCTGGCTTGTTGAGAATTTACTTGCAGGATGATGATTTCTCTCCCAGGATGAGTTTCGTGAGTAGCAGGGAAGAGGCTGCCTAACCCTGCCTGTGTCTCAGGGCCTTTGCATGGTCTGTTTCCCTGCCTGAAAGTTCTCCCAACACCTCACATGGCTGGCTCCTCTTGCCATTCAGATCTCAAGTTAAACTTCTCATCAGACAACTCACTCTCAGCAGCTTCCCAGTGAGCCTCCATCCTGCCGCATTGTTTCATTTCTACCACAGCACTCATCAGTCACTGGCATTTTCTTATCTGTTTGCTCAGCATTTGGCTCCTCCCATAATACAGCCTTCATGAGGAAAGGGGCTTGGTCACCCTGTGCTTTGAAGTATCTCCATGTCCTTCAGTAGCCCATTTCCTGTAATTGGCTACTCATTTTTATTCCTCTTACTTAACATTTTTCAAAAAGGGCTAAATAAACTTTTCCCTAGATGAGATATTATGGAGCCATTAAAAATATAGAAAAGATGAATTTTATATAATATATACAATATTGTTACAACTGTGTAAGATACACAAAAAGAATGGAAGATAAGAATGGTTTATAGCTTTTAGTTGAGGTACCAGGTTAATGGACTGTTTTTGCTCCCAGAACCCATACAGCTTTCCAAGCTCTGTATTACTGCTATATATTTTTTAGATGATTTGGTCTTCCAGGGGCCGAGCCATTCATTTTTGTGGTTAACCACATTGTTACTTAACTACTTTCTGAGTTATGACTTGTCTCTCTAACTATATTGTTGGCTTTTTCCCCAACATTTCTTCAAGGATCTATCTTGTACTATATACATCATAAGAATTTAACTGAATGCTTGTTGATTGAATAAGTGCATATAAAACAGCATGTTCTACAGAAATACAAAACAATCTTTGCTTTATACTCAAAGTAGGCTAAACCTTTCCTCTATTTCTAAGCCTCACAATGAAAATACACAAAGACTTCAAAGAAGGGTAAAAGATGATCCCTCAAAATAAAAAGAATTAAAGTCTATAGTCAGTTTTATGAGTCAACTGATCCCCTTTTTTGAGTGTGTAAACCAGACTAATTTGAATTTTCTATTATTTGTTACATGCCAGTCAGTTATCTGTGTAGTTAAAAATATTGTGATTTATATAAAAGAACTATTTTCATGATGCCATTCTGTCATACAAGCCTAAGAAAGGTGCAGCTAACATGAGATTCTTAAATAGGGGTTTTGTTATATTTCATGCTGGCTTGTATTGATTAGGTAATAAAGATTATTCAATAAAATCATACAGTTGGTACATATTAATTATGAATTCTATTTAATACCTAGCAGAGCCCACATTTGCTTTTCTTTAATGTAAAGCAAATGCATTACTGAGCTAACAATACATCAATTGGTCATTTTCACTCTACTCTGGACTAGTGAAGGTGCTATAGAATATCTATTAGTTTACTTTCTTCTGTATGTTAATATACTTAAAAATGTGATTTTGGAGGCTCATCAGTTCAATAAAGTCATGACTCTAAGTGTTTCCAAATGCCAACTCTGTGAAAGCAGCCTGAGGGGATTTTACCACAGTTTATTCTCTGGATTAGACTAGGAAGTTGATTTAATTATGATGCAAGACATTTTGGTTCTAAATGTGCATTTAGAAATATGCTATGTTAGTTTTTTTACTTAGCTTGAAATTGTTTTGAATTTTTCTTTGCAGAGAGCCATATTGTTGGTGAAAATGGCTGAGTTGTTTCTTTTTAGTCATTATAGCTTTTACTTCCTTTTTTTGGAGTCTCCATATGATTATATGATAGCTACTATTAGTGGAAAATAGGAAAAATGACAGTTTCTTTTCAGTCTCCGTGGCTTTTATGTCTTTTTTTGCTCTTACTCTCTTGGCTAAGACCTCTAATATAATGTTGAATAGAAGTGGTAATACATTGTATTTTTTGTGTGTGGGTCCTGATTTTAAGAGGAATGATTACTGTAATCTTATTAGTTTTTTTTGATAGAAACCTTTTATAAAATTGGGAAAGTTTACTTCTCTTAATAGTTTGCTAGGATTTTTAATTTAAAAGTTGAGTTCAATAATATTTAAAGGTGTTTCTTTGTATATTGAAATTATCATATGATTTTTGTCCTATATTCTGTTAATGGGAAAAAATATATTACTGAATTTTAAAAATGTTAAAACAACTTTGCATTTCTGGAAGAATTTGATTCTAATTAAAATGTATAATCTATTTTCTTACATTGCTGAATTTAGATTGCTAATAAGTTATTTAAGATATTTTTCCCTCTATTTTTTGGAAGTTTTAAACTTAATTTCTTTCTTTTGTGGTTATCTCAGAAATGATAGGGTGCATGTTCAGCTAAAAAATCTGAAGTTGATCAGCATCGTTACCTTCCTCCTGAACAATGCAAGGACTCTGAGCGCTTTGTTTACAGCCACCACTTTTTCTAGCTTATTTGCTGTTGTTCATTATTTCAGTTCTCTCTCCTTCTTTTTTTGGTTCAGACCCACAAAACAGACAAGAAACAAATACTTTTATACGCATTTTAAGGTGTTCTTTCCAACACCTTTCCCTAGGCATTCTTGAAAGCAATCTACCAGTTCTGCTCTTTTTAAATCTCTGAGTCATACCATTTTTCGCTTTCCATAAATCAGTAGATCCCTACTTCTGGCAGCAGATCTATTACGTGGACAAGTAAATATTCTTAAAGCTTGGATGCTTTTCTACCTGTCTTTTTAGGAGACTTATGAATGAACCTATAGTGGTGTAATAGTCCAACTGTCCACTTGATTTTATGCCACTATATCATGCAAGACCAGGTTTAAATCAGCCTCAAGTTTTTGTTTTTTTGGTTTTTTTTCTTTTTTTCTTCTTAGTCATGGGTCATGATGAATTCCCCACAAAGACATACGTATGGATTGAGGGAAAGGAGGCGATGTAGCAGGAGTATGCATTGAAGGAGTCAGAGAATACCTACTTCATAATGGGCATCTCAGGTCTCATGGTCAGCTCATATTCCACAGCTAGGTGTTCTTACAGGGTCCGGTAACAAACCAAGGGGTGCATCTCAAAAGGAAACTGACTATCTGGAGAAGCAGGCAGGACCTCACGAAAACCCCCTAGGTCTGTGCTGTGATTCTCCTATGCAGGCTTGCCAGCCACTCAAAGCAGCATCTTGCTTGGCACAGGCACTTTCAGCATCATTGTATCTACTGGGGCGTGAGGATTGTGTGCTAGAGCCACGTATACTACAGCTGGACCTGCTGCAGAGTCTTGTCTCGTTCTGGACTCGAGTCAGAAAGGGTAGCCCAATGGATTGCTCAGTATCTTGTGGTACATCATGCCTCCAAAATCCAAAGAGGGCTTGTTCCTTCGTAGAATTAGGTGGTGGGGGTGCAGCAACTTTGGAGAGGACATTATGTAGGATTAGTGCGCTTTCAGGTGCTTCACCTACTTGGTGCACCCACCCCTAAGTTTTTACGAGGCCAGACTCTTCATTGTGATAACCCAAGTCAGGTTCCAGCTTACCAGATCCAGTTTCTTTTTTCTGTTATATAGATTGTTGTATTTCCATAGGCTGCCCTTCTGTTTCACCTCCAGTGACACCATGCTTGATTACCAGGCAATATGAAAGATTACTGCTGGTCAAAATATTTTGCTTATCAGTTTGTCCCTCTTTCTTATTATGGCAAATATGTCCATCCTGTCATGGACGCTAAGCATTGCCACCTGGTCTTTGCTGGTCTGGAAGACATCACCCCATTTGGCTGCAGAGCCTATGTGGTTGACAGCTCTCACTGCCATCTCTGGCAGAGCTTATCAAGGGTATTCTCTTGGTAGTGAAAAGAATGTCCTCTGGGCCTGTCTAGAGTTAGGAGTGAGTGAATGTACAGTTTGCACATGATAAATTCACTCTACTCTTCTTATTTTTCTAATCCTTTTGGAGTCTTTCCTTTATATCAGAAAATACTGGGACATCTCAACCTTATTGAATATAAGACTCTGTTGAGGCCAAGTGTCAGTCAACCACTCCAGTAAATTGTTAGAACATGAGAGCTAACACTTCACATAAGGAATCTCTAGCTTCTCTCATATCAATTGACTCACATGACTGTGGAGGCCGGGAAGTCCCATGATCTGCTTTCTGGAAGCTGGAGAGCCAGGGAAGTCATGGTGTAATTTATTGAGACCAAATGTTTTAGAACCAGGGCAGTACCAATGCCCAAATTTGGGAGAATATGGATGTTCCAGCTTTAAGAGAGAGAGCAAATTTGCCCTTCCTCAGCTGTTTTGTTCTGTTTAGGCCCTTAACAGATTGGATGACACCCATCTGCATTGTTGAGGGCAGTCTTCTTTACTCAGTCTATTGATTCAAATGCTAATCTTTTCTGGAACAGCCTTGCAGACACACTCAGAAATATTTTATGTTATCTGGGCATGGCTTAGCCTAGTCAAGTTGACACAAAATTAGCCAGCTGAAACTGTCTCATTTCACACCTTATTACATTGATTCATTTGGTGATATAATCTACTTCCTTATTTCATTTATAGGAGCATGTGGCTAAAACATTAAAATGCATTTTTCATACATTAATTTAGAAATAAATACTTTTCTTGTAGTTTAGTAATTTTGGTATATCACACAGTTAAAATAAATAGAGCCACAAGGCATTATTATTATTAGCAAAAATCAAAATGATATATTACAATTTTTTTTCTTAGTAAAATAATGGTTATACTTTAGAATTTTTGCTGTGAAGCTATATTAGAAACTTGCATTGAGAGGAGATATTTGTATCTCTTCTGGTGTGTTCTCAGTCAATCTACAGCAAACACAGGATGGGAGGTCATAATCTTTGATATTCAGGCTGTTATGTCATAAAATCCAATTTAAAATAAATGTTTTCTCCTATTTCTGACTATGGCACAGCAGGCTTGAATCTATTTTATTATTCACATTAGACAGGATTTGTTGTAGTTCAAAACTGACCAGATGTGAATATTCTTCAAGGGTCCAGCTAGCCACCAAAGAGATAAAAATATTTGAACTTCCTTGTAATTATTCAACACAAGCTTTGAGATTCAGAGAGTTAAGCCCAAAGGAACAAAATCATCACACTTACATGTACTTATACTATTTATATTAATAAACCACATATATTTATGTAACTCCATTAATGAAAGTAGAATATTACACTGGTTTGTAAACAGTAGCCTATAACTAAGTTTGAAGAGTAATAAGATGGTGCACTGCTTAGGCCGTTTCATGGGTAGTTGAGAATCAAAGACTTTGTACCTGCCGGAAATCCTAGTGTAACTTTAGTTGTCAATCCTTGGGCCAGCCCATTCCTGGTGGAAAGAATTCCACTCTCTTTTGAATGAAGCTCCAGGGGGGACCCGCTTCCTTCCCCACAAAGGAAGAATGTCTGAGACAGTTTTCACATTCCTGCAGGTGGATTAGCCAAGCACGAAGTTTCTCTCCCTCTTTCTCTCCTTGCCCTCCTCCATAGCAGCGCTGACTTAGAGAAAATCTATCAGAATATCATTTTAACCATTGTTGGGACTCTTGCTTTTCTTTCTTTCGTCCCACTGGTGCTCTTGCTGCAACTGCATCCATTCCCTTTCCTCCCATTGCTTCCAGGGCTGGGGCCTGCCCTTCATTTCTCTCTGCACCATTATCTGATTCCTTCCACCAGTCACTGATTCCTGTTCAAAGAAGCTCATGTGAAAAATCCAAATCAAATAAAACCTCAACAGTACAGGACACTTTCTAGCAAATAAGAGAAGTCACATTGCTGTCTTGAATACAGATCGGCCAGGACAGCCTTCTGTTCCTCACGGACACATACGTATCCACCTCCACCTTTTGTCTGGTTGTATGTTAATCCAAGGCTCTGCTTACGGTTAGAGAAAATATCTTTACAGTTATTGAGATTTGTAATATGTCCCAATGTGCCTTTAAAGTCACTTACTAAATTAAAAAAACAAAATGGTAGCCACATTTTTTCCCTGACAGGAACAAGATGTACTTGAAAGACATTGAGTTCAGCCCAGAAAAATACATTGTAGTGAATGAAAGAAGCTTGAAGAGAAATCTAGCATTTAATTATGTTTAATTGTCACTGTCCAAATTTCTGTTTACAGTATTGTCATTTCCAAAGATATATTTTCGGAAGTGACATTTCGGTTAGGATAATTTCCTGCTTTCAGCATAGTGTGCTCTTAGCATTATTTGGTTCAGTGGCTGTAAAGGCAGCAAAACTGCTTGTCAGGTTTTTAGAGTGGATGGGTGCAGCCCGAGGTCTCAGTTCTCACTGGGGCTTATTGAGTGCACCACTGTTTCATTGATATCAAAAACACTTTTGCCACACTGACTGAATTCAATCATCCTGCTTGGTAAATAGATATACATCAGGCAATGATGAGTTCAGCAAACATTTTACCTGTGCAGATAATTTGGAAAGAAACTCAGGGTTGAAACCCAGAGTTGGAAGAATACATATATATATAATTCCATTCAAGGCAATAAGATTTACAACACATGGACTGTCTTCAGAAGATTCTTTTGGGAAAACATTAACTCCTTTTTATGTGTTAAAATATGCCTTGAGGCTAAATTCCAATGAGAGTCCATATTTAGTAAATTAGATAATAAAATGCAAGCAGAAAGGTGAAAGCTAGTACGTTAAGTTGTCCTAGGAAAAAGACTTTGAGGTGACAGAATTACAATTAGGAATTCTACAAAAAATTATGAATAAAGTGTGAAGGATTTCTGTTATTTAGTACAAGAACAGGTTAATGAATATTTTAAGAAGTGCAACAAGAAGCTTGACTATATGACTAGTTTAATGGTCACATTATCTGAAGGAGGAAGATCAGGCTGTAATTCTCTAACAAGAAGGGAAAATAATAAACTTCATAAATCTGTATTCAAAAGTCTGCTCTAACTTTAAATCTTCCAAAGAGCCTTTGTAGATTAACTATCCAGGCTCTAATTAATCCACTAAATCTCAGCCTTTCATATACAGTCGGTATTACATTTTCAGATTTGTAAATGTTGCTTTTGGAATATTCTATTATCTTTGGAACATCTGCACCATTTCTATCCTATGTTTAAAATACTAAAGCATTTAAAATAGGCACAATAAATGAGTGACAAATTATGTGTCTTGAACATGGTGTATGGGTGTTCCATTTTTTTCCTCTTAAAATTATCTAAAACAATAAAGAAAATGATTTAAGTAACCACTGGTTAAAAACAGAAAGTAAAAATAGTAAAAATAAATATAAAAGTCCTCTATAACCCCATCATCAGAAATCACTTTTGTTAAAATACTAATACATATTTTCCAATAATTTTGTGTGTGTATATATATTCATTATTTAACAAATTTGAATCATACTATACAGACTGTCAACTTGAAAATTTAAATGAGAAACATATCTCACATAAAAATTCGATTGATAAATTTAATGGCATTTCATATAAACACATTGTAAGGTATTTAACAAATTTCCCATTTTGGGCAGCATTTGTTTTCCCATCTTTGCAATTATAACTATTGCTGTCATGGTTTCATATATAGATCTGATTACTTCCTGTGGGAAATTCATATGAATAGATTTGCCATATAAAGATGTGCTCAGTTTAAGGCATTTTTCTTATATTGCCAAATTGCTTTCCAGAGAGATTTTTACAGGTTATGGTCTCAGCAATGTTGTAGGTTACCCTGTTCTCCATATTTTTGCCTCTATTTTCTCATTTGTAAAACAGGAATAATGGTGATAACAGAATTCTGTCCTTTCTAGGCTTGTTGGAAAAACATTTGCAACCACATGTGAAAATGGTTTATGTAAGGAATTAGAATTTCAGGGTCCTGGTGGAGTTCTCTCCAATAACCCGCAGTTCTCTGTCTCACTGTGGTTTCATTCAGTCCCTTTTGTGGTAGCTGATTCATTCTCCACCCCCCACCCCTCTCTGTTTCTTAGGTATTAGACACTAAGCCAATCACTTTACATTCAGTACAAATAAGATAATAAGTCTGAAAAGATGATATTGTGACCCACTCAACAAGTCAGTTAGTGCAATTTATCTCTTATTAATCTGCCTAATCCTTAAAGGCTGCATGCCTGATAAGTTGGAAATAACAGATCTCCTTCCCAAATTTTCCAGCCTGCTCTGGGTAAGGCCCAGGAAAACCTAAAGGGTTATATAATTTAAAGGATGGGAGAGGGTCAGGCCATCTCTTCGTGTACTCTACATACAAAGGGCTTGATTTATAGACCCATCAGTTTTTCCTTCTGAGAGAGACCATTCTCTTTGCCTCTGTGTTGTTTACTCTTCTGTGTAAAATACCATATATGATCCCAAGGAATGTTCCCATCTGCCCATCTAAGGGAGATGATCTTTCATAATTCTAGCTGGTCTTTTAATTTCACACAATTTCTGAAATACTGTAAAACTTTTGTGTTTAAGAAAACATATAGGTATAATCTCTGGCAGGGAAGACTGCCAGTAGAGTACCTGCTACAGGTAGATAGATGGCAATAATCAGAGAATATCATTTTAGGAAAAGTCATTGCAATCGGAGCCTTGGCGTGTAAAGCCCAGAGACTGGTTCTTGATATCCTGCATGGGTGACCAACCCCTGAAAAAAATAACTCAATCCTACCAAAATGCATACCAGCCAGAGGGGGATAGCAGAATGCCAAGTGTACGTTACAGAAGGAGCTTGATAACTGTGTCCTGGACCAGCAATACTGGTGGCATAAACAGAAGGATTTTGTCTTGGAGTCAAGCTTTATGAGAAGAAAGCTGTTATTATTCAAAAACAATTTTATTGATGTAAGAAATCTTCATTACTGGGACTAAAAATAGGCAAACTATGTATTTTCCAGGATTTTCTCTCCATATGAATATCTCTTTGTGAGACTCAGGAGATTCCTTAGGAACATTGATTGGACCAGTGGGTCCTAGATGTGCTGGCATCAGGCTAAGGTGGCATTAGGAGACATTATATATATATATTTGTGGTGGGAACATTGAAGTCTACTCTGTTAGCAAGTTTCAAGTCTATAGTATAGTAGTATTACCTATAATCACCATGCTATACATTAGAAGCCCAGAAATTCATCTTATAACTGAAAGTTCATACCCTTTGACCATCTCCCCACTTCCCCATGAAATGAGCTTGGGAGTTTTCCCTCCTCTTGAATTTTTTGGAGTAGTTTGAGAAGGATAGGTGTTGGTTCTTCTTTGGTAAAACTCACCTGTAAAGCCATCTGGTCCAGGACTTATGTTTGCTGGGAGTTTTTTCATTACAGCTTCGATGTCATTAATTGTAATCAGTCTGCTCAGGTTTTCTGATTCTCCCTGATTCAGTTCTGGAAGAATTGTATGTTGTAGGAATTTCTCCATTTTTCCAGGTTGTCCATTTTGTTGGCATATAGTTGTTCGCAATGGAGGCATTTCTGCTCTTCGCCCTTGCTGGCCCCCCAAATATTTTGCACAGTGAGCTGCTGGTCTCTGGGCTCCCATGCCGCTGCGCTCTCCCGGCTTTCCTCCCTGTTCTTTAGGCAGCTTCTTCTCACTCACCTTAAGGAACTCCACCCATGTCTGCTCTTGAATTGTTGAATATTCTCAGGGCTGAGTCCCAGAGCTCATCCACTTCTGTGGATTCCAGTGTTTTATATTTGCTGACAGTTCTGAATTCATACTTTTACTTCGTATCATGTCTTCTGATATGTCTACTTACATCCTTGCCACTTGAATTCATTGTCAGCTCCATCTTCCTGGGAAAGAGGAGTCTCCTTAGAAAAGAATTAGAAAATGAGGGGATCACTCCAGTGATCAGAAGAAGGGTTATCTTCCCCTTTGGACTAGACATTGGGTTTGTATACCTGTGAGGCTATTCAATGCAGCAGAGGTTAAGGACAGCGTCAGGCTAAAATCAGGAAAGGCAAAAGACAGACTAGATGTAATGGTCATCCCGGTACCCACTTGAAAGGAAAATTATCTGAGGTCATTATCACAACTATTCATATTCTTTTTCTTGCTTCCTAGTCTTTAGTAAAATTTTATTGAAAATTCTGAACTTATTTCAATTGCACTGAAATATTGGAGCACATTGAGGAGAGAACATTTGCCTAAATTTGTCAAGAGTGTTAACCATGAAACTGTTCTTCATCCCTCCATTGCTGCTGCAGACCAGTGTGGTGGTGATTGATCATTCATGAGCTTCTCCAAAGGTCTGTATCTTGCCTGCGTGGTTCTGATCTTTGCCCATCATGAAAAGCTCCTTCCAGTGTTAACAATGCAGTTTAATTTTTATGTTACTAAAAGTGAACATTTCCTTCAAGCTGCTTACTGAGCGGAAATATATTTGGGTCTAGAATGTTCCTTTGAGGTTTCAGGTGTAATATATACATCTACACTTGCAATGTGAGAATGGTGAATATGCTTCTCAGTTACCATGTTAGATTTATGCTTCAAGCTGTAGAGTGTGCAACAACGCATCTTTCTGGAAAAAAAAAAAAGGAACAAAACTCCCTCCGTCTGATCTCCTTCACTGCAACCTACCCTGATTCTTTAATTTATGGTGAGAATTGCTCATATTCTCTCTGGAGTCACTGGTATCTCCATAAATATTTTGCAGCATTGTGCCCAGGAGAATATTCTGGCAGTAACTAGGTGCTGGAAGAATATTGACTGATTGAGATAATTCAAGTTTGTATCATTACCAGTCTGTGTAGTATATGGAGCTGGCTTCTGTTTCTGGTTGCCTTTGTTGCCAATGTATCACTTTACTTTTTAAGCGAAAGAAGACAAGATTAATTAGTCAATATTTAAGTTCTAAGATTTATGGTTAAATATTATATAATAAAAAAAAATTGAGGCTAAGAGAGCAAAAAAAAAAAAGAAAGAAAGATACTTCCTGGAAGCCAGTATGAGTTTACTATATAAAGGCACAATTTATCCTCTGCTCTTACTGCTTATTACCAGATTAATAGGCTAAAGCTGGTTGTTAAGAATATAATAATACTTTGATAATAAAATTGATTCAGTCTTTATATGTAGGCATAACTGTTATATCCACTCAGCCAAAGGTGGTGTTCTCTCTCTTTGCATAAAGCTTAAAGAAATGGAAATGTAGGTTCTAATAATATCATGATGAAATGAAGCCCATGGTGTGAGCAGATGGTGAGATTTTAACAGATGACATGGAAAAAGTGAAATCCTTCAACCTTTATTTTGCTGATATATTTTCTATCAAAGAGGATTATTTTTAAATACAACAAAATAGTGTGTTCTTGGTTAAGAGAAAGCTGAAGACCAAGAGATGAGAGAAAAATAATGCACTATACTTTTACTCAGTTAAAAGTCTCTAGTTCTAGAGCATTGTATCCTTATGAATTTAAACAACTTGGATTGAGGTCATAGAATCACAGTGTTTTCTTTAATTCATAATAGGACATCTAACCACAATTACTATTTGTCAGTGACTGTCAAAAACACTAGGATATTACTCATCCAATTATTATACAGAGATTTATGAAATCACCCCTTCCTAGAAAACGGAGATAGATTAGTGAGCCAAATATTGTCTTCATGGAGCCTGCAATGTATCAAGGAAAAAGAATAGTGAGTAGGCAATTATAAAATTCAAAGACATAGTTTCCATCTCAGTGGCTCAGAGTCATCCATGATCTTGGGATGCTTCTCAGTTTTCACATCTGTGATGATGAAAATCTTTGCATAGTTGCCATGAATTAGATGAGGTATCATAAGTGCCTTGTATGATATCAAACGCTACTTAGATGTAAGATATTATGCTTCTGGTACATGTGGGATAGACCATGATAGCTAGAAAGAAATAGATGACTATAAGGCATTGTGATGATGACTTATAAGCTCATTTTGAGCACATCCAACACCTAGGTATACTTGCTGTCCACATTGTTGTCCATGGCACACAAGCCTCCCTTTTTAAAGGCATGGCTTTATTTTGTAATTATTGTATTGTAAAGGGCCTAGGGATTATCGTCTTCTTAAATTGTTGCTTAGGAACTCAGAATTTATCAGGCACTTGGAGACTCATTCATCTAAGGAGTTATATATTAAAAATCTAAAGGTGAGACCAAATAAAAGAAAATGATCTTTTGATATATGGAAGAGATGATTTGATGATTTCATTTCTATTTATTTTCTAGAAGTCTTGGTGAACTTATGTGGTGAGAAATATATTTACTTTTCACATAAGAAGAAAATCTAGTTCAAGGACAGTTTCTTCAGATGAAAAATATTCTTAGGCTTACATAATCCTAATGATGACCACTTTTAACCTCTTTTCTAAGATGCTTATGTATTAAGGCATATGAGTAAGCATTTTGTGAGCTAGTTCCTCTCAAAGTGATCACTGCCACCGTTACTATTAGTAAAAAGGCAACTCCTCCTTTTTCCAGATTAGTGTATCCTATTTAAAACCTGAGTGTGTTTTGTCTTTTCCTTACTGTTGCATCTCTCCTTTTGGTGATGGTTGTTTTGCTGTGGAAGGAAGCAGAATGCAATGAGCATACACTTGACTGAGGATGCCGGTTATGGGTTCTGCTTCTGAGTATGCTAGTCTGTGTCCTAGACCAGTGTCCTAAAACTTTAGCACCTTGAGTTCTGGGTCCAAGAGTTAAGAACCATGAACTGAGTTTCTTCTTCCTGGAAAGAAAAGTCTGAGGTAGCCAAATTTGACTGATTAAATCTTGGAAAATATTTGAACTAAAAGGTGTAGCTCCTTGCTCTCTACCTAACCCATAAGTGGATCAATAAGAAATAGCTAACAATAAGACAGTGTACACGAAGGCAGATGCTCTGGTAGAAGTTAATACAAATCAGAAGGGATTATGGATGGAGACCGCTTCACATAGAAATCTTTAAAAGGAGGACACACTCTTCCCTCCCCCCCCGCCCCATTCTTTCATTTCTTTCTTTTTCTTCCTTTTTTTGTGTGATAGAACTTTTACCAAGTTTTGAAAATTCAGTTTCTGTACCTCCCCCAGGCCATGAGCTTTGGAACCAGAGGATCCGAGTTTGAATTCACCTCTACCACTTGTCAGCTCAGGTTTTTGTCTGTAAAATGGAGATGAAGGTTACCTGTGAGTGTAGCTGTAGTCTCGATCAGTTAGGCTTCTCCAGAGAAACAGATCCAACAGAGATTTATCTTAAGGAATGAGCTCGGGCAATTGTAGAGGCTGGCAAGTCTGAAATCTCTAGGGCGGGCTGGAGTTAGTGCTGCAGCCTGGAGACAGAATTTGTCCTTCGGGAAACCTCAGTTTTTGTTCTTAAGGCCTTTGACTGGTTGGATGAGGCCCACCCACATCAGCAAGGGGCAATCTCCTTTTCTTAAAGTCCACTGATTGTAGATGTTAACCATACATGCAGGGGACCTTTACAGATGCACCTCAATTAGCATTAGACTAAATAACTGAGTATTTATCTGTCTAGCTAAGTTGACAGATAAAACTAACCACCAGAGTCAGCATATTAATAATAGCTAGTATATACTTTACTATATACTAAGTGTTCACGTGGAATATTTCCTTTCATTCTGATAAAAACCACAGGAGAGGTTATTGTAATCCTAGAGAGGGTAAAACTCGCCATTGTCCCACAGTAATTTGCGCAGGCACCAGAGCCAGGCCATGTCCGGGTCAACCAGAGTTCTGTCACAAAAGTTTTCAAATTCAAATTACAAAAGAGAATTTTTTTTACCATCTCAAAACTCAAGACTGTCCTGATGTGCTGGTGGCCATGCCCCCCCGCCCCCGGCTGTGGAGCAGGCTGGTTGAAGAGCATGGGCCAGCGTGCTCAGAAAAGTGATGATGAGAGTCAGAGAAAGGTAACCATGGATGTTCCAAGAGGTCTTCCCTCTTCTACAATTTGACCTTGTTAACTAATTGTTGCTTTTCCTTTCTTCTGCAACTTTGAGTTGGGTTTCTGTCACTTGCTATCAGAGTCTGGCATGAAACTGTCATGTCACTGTCAAACTGACAGGTACCAAACAACCATAGAATCTCAGTGGCTTGAACCACAAAGGTTTATTTTTCACTCGTACTCAGTTTTCATCTCGGGTCAGTGTTAGGTCTGGTCTCCATCATCTTTATTCAAGAACCTCCACTGTCTGAAATAAAGCTGGCACCACAGCAGAGGGACAGAGCATGGCAGATAGTGCACTGGCTCTCAGAGCTTCTGCCCAGAGTGATGTCAGTAACTTCTGCTCCCATTGCATTGTCCACAGCAAATCCAAAGCCCCCTCGAACTGGGAAAGTGTAATCTTACCATGTGCCCAGAAGAGGAAGACCAGGAAAACTGATGAACATCACTAATAAATACTGAATAGCTCATATAACTTTTCACTCATGTAAAACACATTGGCTGGTTTTACTGGTAATAAGGGTAACTGATTTGAAGAGAATATAAATTCCAATTTCAAAATTATGATTTTTTTTCCCAATTTTTTGCCACAATTTTTGTTTCTTATCTGTAAAATATTTTCCTTCGTTGAGGCCACAAAGATTTTCTCTTACATTTTCTGTGTGGGTTTGTTGTTTTTTTTCACTTAGGCTTTTGTATTTGGTTTCAATTAGGAATCTAATTTTAAAGATTTTAAAATAAATATATAGAAAGCAAATTGTCCCAATACCCTTATAATATAGTCTATTTTTCTCCTCTGATATATAAGGTCAACTCTAAGATATATTAAGTTCTCCTGTTTACTTGGGTGCATAGAGGATTTTAATTTTTCAAAAACTGGAAACAAAAATAATGTGTGGGACTTCTGAGTTTTGAGTACAAGAATGATTGCTGAATTGGTCTTTGTAACTTTTTGTATGTTTTCCCAAAATATAAAAATATAATGTTTTGCCAAATCTATTTTTCTTTGAAAGATTTTGAAGATATTACAGATAAAATTTTGTTAGAAATTAACTTTGCTTACCAAATACTTTTTATCCTCAATTATGCTTTACTTTAAACAATACTGAATATGAGTGTGCTAATTAAATGTATAAAACTGGATAGCCTCTGAGAATCCACTTTAAAGGAGACTCACCCCAGTTCATCCTCAATTTCTTCTTGGTTTGAAGACTATGCCTGTGTTAGGGATTTCAGTCTTATTTTCTCTCATAGGTTATTATGATTTTGAAAAGTGATAACATTGTGTTCTTGGCTTCAGGGAATAAAGACTAAGCTTTGGAAAAGGCCCAATGGTTGAATGTTGACCTTGGAAAGGTTTCCTAAGGGAATATATTAGAGAAACACATTACTTTTTAAATTTTGTTTAATCCATTAATCAAAATTTTATTTTATTTGTAAAACAAAGCGTGCTCACTCATGCTTTAAACTAATTATTTGGTGCTGGTTAAAGAAGGACATACTGAAGACTGAAATTGATGTATATCCACGTATTTAGTGATTTTCCTACAACTGAATAACCTTTTTGAGAGTGACATGAGTTGAATTCAGGAATTAGTGGGTGCTGGCCAAGTCTAGCCCTTCTGAAACTGAGGGGTAGTCTCACAATAATTCCATTAAATACAAGGAATGCTGGCTTTAGTAATATGACGATCAAAAATAAAAATGTGGGGAATTGATGCATTCTTCTTGGCAGAATTGTTCATTGTTGCAAAAAATAAAGACAGGCTATCCTGGAGCAAGATAAAATACACCAATATCTTACATTTTGGTAGAACAAAACACGAGAATGTGAGCAGATCAGTGAAAATGAGGAATTTTGCAGCGAACGTAAGCTGCAGCGACAAGTTGGAAGCTATTTCACAGCCTAAAAGTCAGGTTTCTGCATGACTTTTGCTCTCACTTGGCTTCCAAAGGATGGCATAGGGGAAGAAAATGAACATAATGGCAAATAATAGAGGAAGGACAACCTTTCAAAGATGATTTACCAAAGGGAACAAGTTATTTCAGTGTCGAGATTGAGAAGAGAGAATTAGCAAGAGATGAAATTAGGGAATCCAGCAGCAATCAGTTCCTGCAGGTCTATATAAGCGTCTCTAGGAGTGTGTGCTTGATTCTGAAGGCGAAAGATGCCATTGAAGGGCTTTGAATAGGTGAGGGAAGTAATTAGATGAGAGCATTACAGATATACCCTTGCTTCACTTTGAAAATGGATTGGGGGGAGCAAGGCTGAAGGTAGCGATACCTGTTAGGAGAACATGACAGTGACCTAGGGGAGAGATGGTGGGTAGGACAAGCGAGTGACGCTGGATTGGAGAGAACTGACAGGATTCAAGATAGAGTTATGAAGAACCCGCAGTTGGACTTAGTATTTGACTGCCTGTGGGGGCGAGAGTGAGGGAGGATTCAAGGATAATGCCATAAAGAGTGACATTGAGTGGGTAGGCATGCTATCTCTAAGAGAGGAAACACGCCCATTGGCAAATAGTGCCTGATTTTAAAGTGCCAAGTGGTGTACAAAGCAATTTTGTTTCAAAATTTATAACATTTCCTACCATTTTAATGATGAATTTCATTTTGTTTTGGGCTCATATGCTTTACAGTAAGCTCATAATTTCTTATTTCAAGTGAAGGCCGTGATCTCAATAATTTAATACTCAAGCCCAGCCAGGCGTGGCTCAGCAGTTGAGCGTCGACCTAGAATCCAGGCGATCAGGGTGCGATTCCCGGTCAGGGCACCTGCCTGGGTTGCGGGCTCCATCCCCAGTAGGGGGCGTGCAGGAGGCAGCTGATCAGTGACTCATCATTGATGTTTCTATCTCTCTTTGTCCCCCTCTCCTCTCCTTTATTGATTTAATAAAGATAATCTTTTAAAAAAACAACTCAAAGTAATGACATTTCTGCTGTTGCCATCTAGTGGCCACTAGTAGTTATGGCACCCTTCATTTAATGGTGTGCTTAAGATTTTATTTCTTGAATTTTATCTCTGAGAAAAAGCCACGCTACAGTACATATTAACTGTTAGGAAGTCAGCTTCTTTAGAAATGCAGTAGGTATCGCTGTAATTGAATGAATCATACTAGGTAGAGTGTTAGTGATGTGAAGATACTGTTAAATTTTGTAGCTTAAATCCTGCTTTTTCTAGGGTAGGACATGAAACAACTTATTTTAGCAGCTTTAGGGAGAATTTAACAACAACAAAAAAATCAGCAATAATTTGAATTCCTTTATATCATTTCCAGTAAGAGGATGTCCCTAAATGGCAAATATATGGGAAAAGGTACAAAGGGAGTTTTTGTAACTATCAGTGTGCAAATACATAGTGAGCAACTTTTAGGTGCCCAGGGATTAACATTGTCACACTCTGAGGGGACACAAACGAAAAAGATAGCATGGGGTTTTCCCTGGACATATAGCTGTACTGGAGGAAGGAAGAAAAACACACTTTTTATTTTTACCCTTCTCTGAATTCAACTGCCCATGCATGTACCCACGCATGCACGTGGCGGAGCTGCAATCAAGGGTCCTGGGTTTGATTCTGACCAAGGGCACGTTGCTAGCCTCTGTTGCTCGCTGGATCCCCGGCCCGGTCAGGGTGTGTGCTGGAGGAAACCAATCGATGTCCCCCCCTTCATTTTCTCTGAAAAGCAGTGGAAAAATATCCTCGTGTGAGGATTAAAATAATAATAATAATCCAAAATTCCGAACCTCTGGAATGGGGCCTCCTGTTCCTAGTAAGAATCACTGGTCAAATACTAACTGTGAGCTCCTTGATGCTAAGGCACGTGTTCTGTTTTATACTTAGGTTTGACTCACCATGCCAAACAAACAACTAACATAAAAATTAACAGCCTGACCTAATTACTACAAGTCAGCAATATGTACTATGAGAAATTTAGAAATGTGTATGAGCCCAGATCCTTATGGTTCAGGAGCTTACACGGGGCAACTATTGTATTAGAACTATATTATTAGAACAACTGTATAATAGCAGTTATGGGAGGTGGGAGAGGGGGCCAGGGAATCCCCTCTTCCAAGTAGGACACCAGTCAGCTTCCAGTTCCAATGCTGGGGTCTGATGTGGGGTAGAATCCAAACATCCATAATCTGTCCAAGGGGTTCAGTGATAAGGCAACCTGCAGGTCCTGAAGCAGGGAAATAGGAAGCATGCCGGTACTCTTAATGGTACTTTACATATAATAAAACCATACACTTTCTTCTATATCTGTTTGTCTGGAGGTTGTACTTCTAGAAGTTTAGCAATTTTCACACTAAATGGTAACTTTGGGAACATATTTTTGTCTTAATCTCTGCCCCCAAACAGTAGGAGACATGCCCCTCTCTCAGGCCCTAACCTGAAGTTTGGCATGTGGTAAAAGAAAAAAATAAAAGGCTCAGTGTTTGTTTACTGAAGGTTTCCAAATGGATAATATTTCCTAGAGTGTTAGTGATGAATTCATTGATCATTAATAATTTTGCAATAAGTTGATGATGCCTTCCACCTTGCACAGTGTACAGCACAACTCTTGATGGCTTTGTAAGCTCGGACGGGTCAGCTCATCCCTGTGGCCTTTAGTCCCCTCACCTGCAGAGTGAGACGTTCGCCCAGATCATTTTGCTGGTCTTCTCCAGTTCTATGGATTTTAGAATATCACTCTGATCCTCTCACCTATTTCCCTTCAGTGCTTTTACGTTGAGGTCGTCTCCTTCTTCCTAGCCTCCCAGATATTTCTCCATTCTCGTTTCAGCCCTCATCTATTCCTAAATGCCATCCTAATTAGTCTCCCAGCTTCCAGTTTACTGGATCAATATCTCAAAAATCATAAACTGACTCTCTGTTTGAGTGTTTTCATTTAGCCATTTAACTTGGAGAAAGATCCCTATGAGTATATATAAGCTGCTTTATTCTCTTTAATACTTTTGAAGATATTCCAAAATATGGTGTATAATAATTTCTTTAGCTAAAATATTATCAATAGAGTTTTAGGTTATTTACCATCTTTATTTTAAATACTGCTCAGTAAATATCCTTGTACATTCGTCGTTTTGAATTGCTAGATTGGGATGCTCATTTTAACTCTGAAATGCATCACTAAATTGTGCTGCACTAGTTAAGGAACTTTCCTTTTGCCCTGTACTGTCACTGAACGTTTTCTTTTTACTGGTTTCTTTTAGACTGTTTTTATTCTTTTATTTGTAACATATTTCTAAAGAAAAGCAAAATACGTGTACCACAGGTAAAGCAATTTGCAGCCCTTGAAACATAGATTGTAGGAATACAAAGATACTAACATATAACTTGTGGCTTTCCTGTGACCACCTTTACTATTAGAAATCTTCAGGGCCTCTTACTTAATTTAAAAGTCAGATAGGTATCCTTAAACAAAACTAATTAGAATTCACTTGCAGTTGAACCAGGGATTAATATCTGTGAACACTATCCCATTTATGTTAAGTATATACTCACAGGTCGATTAGCATAAACCTGAAGGGAATATGTAATCAATTGTCAGGAGCAAAATACAGTATATTGGAGTCATATTTTAAAATCCAGTAGTTTTCTCACAGAATGGAATTATTGTGTTGGCACAGAAGCATTTGCTTATATAATCCCTATCAAAGAAATGATTTTATAGCACTTTGAAAAAGTTTCAAGTACTCTTGAGATATCCATGCTATATGTGCATTATTTTGCCAAATAGGCAGTTTTAGCATTAGGGAAATTTACTGAAAAAGCAGTTTACGGCACAGCAGCATCTGACTCAGCAACTCTTAGGGCTCTCTTAGCCGGGGCTGGTTTCATGGTGTATGACCTGGGACATCACGCAGGCCCCCACGCTCGGAGGTCCCCATACTGGATTTAATGCTCTGCTCTTGCTGTCTTGAAATTCTTAATACTTTTTGAACAAGGTGCCCCACATTTTCATTTTGTACTGGATCCCACAAATTATACAGCCAAGTCCTACCTTTAGTATATTTTTCAGGATGAAACTGTATTTATTAGAATATATTCTTGAGTCAGTATTAATCCTAATTGCAGTGGATATTTTAGAACTAAATCCATACCAATAAGTCTATTTTATTTGAAACCAATGAGCAATGAATGAGGGTTGCAAACAAAATCTTCACCACCGTTCCAACCCCGTGTCCCCTCCCCAGTCAGTGAGCAGCACCGGGCACTGGAAATCCCTCGATGAGGTTTCCTGTGGTTACCGGAGCTTCAGTGCTTCCAAGTGCCAAGTTGCTTCCTAAAGACCCTGACTCCACCTGGAGCAAACATCAACAAGGAGCTTTGTGATGATATCTTTGCAGTAGTGGGCATGACTTCTCTTCCTTGATGGGCAGTACCCCCCGGGGGAGGACATCTGGAGGCAGGAGTGCCTGCAGACCGGCAGTGATTCCTGTGGCCCTCAGGGCCTGCTCCATCCCTTGTTGACTTGCTCATTGCCATTGGTTGCTCTCCTCTTACCCTGTGCTTTACTTCCCCGCCTTTTGGAAGCCCCAGTTACTACACGTGAGGGAGTCCATTTGGCTTGTGATTCCGTACATTCGTAAGGTGCTTTGATGACCATCTGTTAGTTGGAGCCTGCCATCAGTGTTAGCTTAGATTTGACTTATTTTGGTATGAGCGTCCTACACTGGACCTTCATAGAGAGCAAAGAAATTCTAGGTCTCTCAGGATATTTGAATCCCCAGAGCTTGGGGCTACGTTGAACCAAAGAATTTGGTTTATCCTGGGCTCGCTGTGCTTGCCCAGGTTCTAAAATAAAATATTAAAAGTCTGTTACCTAGCCTGGCCTAAGATATTGTCAACTCCAACGTGTGGGCCATTAGGGCAGTTCTCATGGACTCAGCACGAGAACTGGTACACTGACAGAACACATAGCTGGGCTTCTTGTTGTGTGATAGATTATGGTTCATGTGTCATCTAAGGTTTTGTCCAGGGAGGGTCTCTTACCTATGACAGTATTCCAATCTGTAGTCACCTGTGCCAGACACTGAGAACTAACTCACAAGAAAACAAACATTTGCTTTTTGTTTCCAATCTCACTTCTTCCCATAATTCCATGAGGAACTAAAATAAAGGCAAATCAACTTTAAAAAATAGCAAAGCAAGTAAAATAAACTCTCTCCTATTTTTCTGCTACAGTGAAACTATTATTGTTGGATCCCAACTTTTATATTTCCTGACTTTTTCTGACTACTTTGGCCATGAAAAATATCCAAAAGGGCACAAAAATTTGCTATTGGAGGAAGGAATCAAAGGTAGAGGAACATAAAGATCATGTTGCCAAATAAAAGGCATAAACAGCTATTTACAGGAAGTATTTTTATTTACAGGGTGGATAGTTGAGAGTGAGGAGGAGGGGAGTGTGGCCCTGAAATGTAAAGCAGATAATTGGTACTGGGAACTCATCCATGGGGCTAGAAGCCTGCGTGGAAACAGAAAGGAAACACATGGGAGAGAATAGGGACAGTTTGATCTGCTGGTCCACTGGTAGCTTCAGTTTTAGTAAATTTAAACATGATTTTCATCTTTCTTCATTCTGTACTATCATAAAATACAGAGGAAGGATCTGGAATCATAAAGAGGGGCTGAAGATAGATTATATTTGTGAATAAACCCAAGACTATGGGCATGACAGCCCAGGTGATAAGGTGGGAGGCTTGTGTTTCTGTTGATGACAATCAGTTGGGAGAGTTCTGTGGTGTGATGGATCCTCCTGGGGACCTTGTGGATGAAGGAGGGTCATCTGCTCACTCTGGGTCAGGAGCTTCTTGGGCAGTACTGCTCTCCCCATGATCCTCAGTCATGGTGTCTCAGAGGACTGCTTTCTTGGGTGGAGTGGAGCTCACAGGGCTGTCTGATGGAGTTGTGGTGTGGGTGGCTCAGGGAAAGAAAGGTCAAACTGGGGCAGGAGGCCAGGTGCTGCTCAGTTATAGGATGTTGTCGAGGCTGAAACATGAGGTGTGGAGACACTGCCTCTGTCTTGTGGCTGCAGAACCACGTAGAGTGACTGAACCCATATAAATGGAAAAGTTATTCACCTTTATTGAAATATTATCACCTGAAGATCTTACCTAAGGTCTAATTCTATGTTGAAAAATTTTTTTTCTTTCTAGAATTTCCCATTTCTCTATACCTGGGTGCTTCTGGCTTTTATATTCAAATAATATTTTTTCTTAGATTCCTTTTTTATCTTTATAGAGTATCTCTTCTTAAACTTTTTTTTTTCGTGTGCAGTGTGAGAGATAAATTCTCTGAATTTCATGTCTGAAAATATTGTGATTTTTTTTTTTTTTTTACCCACACATTTGATTTATAACCTGACACATTCATAGAATTTTATGGTCGTTTCCCTCACTCACCCCAGTTGAGGATGTTAAAGGCATTGCCCTTTTGTTTTTTTTTAAACAAAAACATTGTTTAACTCTTGAAAAGTTAAATGTCAGTCAGTTTAATATCTCTTTACTTTATAGGCAGTGTTTTCCCCCTCTGAAATCTTTTATTATTTTGTTTTTGTCTGCAACTCATTACGTTCAACAGGATCTTTTTAGTTATGGTTCTTTTCATTATTCTGAGCTCTTTCGGTCTGATGCTTTGGGTGTCTGTTCAGCCTAGGGAGTTTTTATTTTTTTAAATTTTCTTATCTGCATTTTCACCGTATTCTGAAATGCTTCTTCAAAGGATGTTGGGCCTTCCATATCTCACTTCCATGCCTCTTAGTTTGTATTTCCCCTTTTTTTGTATTTTTGTTTCTTTTGTGATTAGATTTACTCAACTTTTGTTTTTAGATCACTAACATTGCCTCACATTTATTGGGTCTTTCTATTTATATTTTGACTTTAGCAATCCTATTTTAATCCTCACGAATTCCATATTTACTTCAGATTTCTCATATTTCATGGCAGCAAGCTCCTGTTTTGTAAATGCAACATTCTTTCCAGTGGTTTCCTGAAATAGCTCTGTTGGCTCAGTTGTTCTCTTTGTTTATACACTTGTACAATTTTTTCCTGAAATTTCTGGTTGTTGATTCATATATATGAATGAAAGACGAGGTTGATTGTTATAGAAGCTTGTACCGGTTTCTCTGTACTTGAATAGATTCCCCATTTGACCTTGTCCTTGCCTAGGAAGGCTGGGTGACGGCTTAGAGAGTTTAGCAATCAGGCTTCCTCAACGACACATCAGTGGGATGTCACAGTGCCTAACAAGGAGGGCCCTGCGCTGGGGGTAGAGCGCTTTCCTAGGTCCACTCCCGGGCATCTGTCCTCACTTCCCTGAGATGCGGAGTCCAGTGTTACCTCCAGCTCGGCTCAGTTCTTGGAGTCCAACCTTATTCCTGGAGACTTTCTCAGACAGGTGGCATGGGACAAGAGCCTCTGGTTTTGCGCTTTAGCTTGAATATTCTCTCTGGCTCTCTTGGAAAGAATATAACTTACTTCTATTGTCTTGGGCTATAGTGTCTCCCATGCTTTGAGGTAGTCTTATCCCACATGCTTCATTTTTCATGCTTCTAGAGTTTCTCAAATCTCTAGTCAAGTGATGGCACCCTTTTTTGTTATCTCTTGCTATTACGTTTTCATTCTATAAATAATATCTTTTCGGTTATTTTAATGGGACTTTGGGGTGTGAGGGAAGGGC
This sequence comes from Miniopterus natalensis, assembly GCF_054644295.1. NCBI lineage: Eukaryota > Metazoa > Chordata > Mammalia > Chiroptera > Miniopteridae > Miniopterus > Miniopterus natalensis. Next base: position 25,173,837 of record NC_142096.1, read on the forward strand.
TAGTCAATGTGTAGGTGTGTAAGATCATTCCACTTTATTATACAAGAAAGCAACATGTACTTAACTTGTTGCACAAATGGTACAGAACCACATGGCTTCCAAATAGTATCTGTGGTCTGAATTTAGTGTTGAAAAAATGTTTTTGGTTAAATAAAAATATATAAGCATACACAGCATATTTCATATGTGAAACGGTCTTGGAAACAGCTGGCAGTTTTCATTGCTTCATCAGAAAATGGATTTTACTGAATGACTATGAATCTTTCTAAATCACCTCTTGGTTTACCAGCTGCACTGCGCTCAGTCAGACTCAGTGAGGGTTTGTTGAAACTGATTGATCCTTATTGTTCATCAAGGGATTTTAGTCTTAAGCACATGAGGTCTGTTTTTATCAAAACATATATATAACTCTACTCAACCTTATATAAAGCATATATAAACAGTTCAGCACATACCTTCTGTGAAGGGGGTATTAGTTGTCTATAAATTAGAAATGTATTTCCAGCAATACCGAGGGTACCAATATGCTCTTTCACTTTTCATAAACCATAGGGAGTATATGATGTCAGAGTGCTGCTGAATTTAACTTACCTAAACATTTCTGTCTATGCCTAATGCCATGACTTTAGTTTAATGTAAATTTAGTGTTAAGTGCATTATCTGTTAACTTTTGTGTAAATTGACTTGGTGTTCTGCATATTAGGTACAATTTTTCTTTGAAAATGAATATATAAATTTGAATATTCATGTAATATTTTATAATTTTGGATTTTAATGGTAATAGTATAGTTTTCCTAGCTGAGAAAATATTGTTAATAAAAGGAAAGATTAGTACTTAAATGTTTTAGACTTGCTAGATTTAAGAGCTATTTTAAAATATCTTTTTAACTCTGTATCTTCAGATTATATGGCTCACTGTCCCTCATTTGTATTTTTTTTCTACAGACCCCTGGGTGGTTCACCTAGATTCTTCAATAGTTTTAATTGCTAATTATTGCCACACTCTCTAATGCTACACCTCTATTCCTTCTTGACAATTTCCCTATACTTGTAGATGGCCGTTCATCGTCCTGGTGTCTTTACTGAACTCCTCTCGACCAATGATTTTTGCCTGGTTTTCTGCCTCAGCCACTCTGATTGCTATTACCAATAACTGCAGACTCCCCATAGTCTCGCTTCAAGCAACCTTCTCTCTGACCACCTCCTTTGCTTCTAGCTCACTGCCTCTAGTATCCCAACTCCAGTTTTTTCCTGGCCCTACCTGGACATCCAGTTCATTGATCCTACGATATATTCATTTTATCTCCTTGATATCCTCACTCAGCTTCCTGTCTCTCTTAAATTCTGGGGCCAATAAGCAGTTATTGTAATTGCTCCTTTACATGTACTCTCAAGTGCCTTGCCTCTCTCTCGGATCATTGCACTCACTTAGCAAAACCTCAGCCCTGCCTATATATACATTTTTACCTCTTTCATGCCTGAACCTGGGCAACTGAACAAATAAATAAAATCATTGATATTCCAAGGGAAGCATTAAGCTATTAATTTAAAATTACTATGAGCACTGTCATATCTCATCTATCTGGCTTCTTCACAGCTCCTTTTATTGTGCCCAATTTGGAACTCTTTGGTTTTCCACCCCTAAACTACCTCTTGTTCATTGTTTGTGTCGTGGTGAGTGGCACTAACATCAACTCATTCATTCAAACCTAACACCTAGGAGATTCATTCTTCAGTTTGCTTTTATCCACTCCCTCCCAATGTCAGATCTGTTTTCAAAATCTATCAAGTTAGGCCACTGCTTTGCACCCTCGCTGACACTACCACTATAGTTCAGTAGTCTTTGAACAGCTCTTCCTGCTTTCTCTTTTAACCTTTATATAGTGGTCAGAGAACATCTTTTGGAAGGATAAATCAATATGACTCACTTCCTTAACAGTATTCACTGGCTTCGCACTCCATTTAAAGCAATATGCAGACTCTATGCCTTAGCTGACAGGCCTCTGCAAGGCCTAGCATCTGCCTACCTCTTCACCTCACACACGCTTCCATCCCTACTGGCATTTCAACAGTTCTTTAGACTGTATCAAGCTCTTCAGTGCCTAGGAGCCTTTATATTTACTATCCTGTCTTCCTGGAATGCCAGCTTTTTGAATGTCTGGTCCTAGTATTACCCTCAGGTCTCAGTTCAAATATCACCTCCTCAGAGAGGCTTTCTTGATCACCCTGTGTAATATATAACCCCCCCCCCCCCATTTTTCTCTCTTATGTTACTGTCTTTTTCTTTTATAGAGGTTTCTAGAATCTATATCTATTGATTTATTTGTTTATTATCTTATGTAAGCTCCTTAAACTTGGGGTCATATCAATCTTGTTTGACATGAGGGATTACTATAAATATGTGATACGAAAGTGAAAGATACATCAAGGACACTTTTGCTATCTATAGAGTCTAAAGCTAGAGCATATTATCATAAAAAATGAAACTGCAGATTGGGAACAGTTTATAGACAGTTTTGAATGCCAAGATAGGAGTATATATATTTTTGTTTTTGCAGGTAATATGCAGCTACAGAAGGTTTTTAGTAATGCTATTGACATAATTTATTCATTTATTCATTCTTTCTTTTATTAAATGTGCCAAGAACTGTTCTTTGATCTTGGGAAACAAAGATATCTAAGACATGTTTCCTGACCTTAAGAACCCTGCAGAGAGCTGCACTGGGAAACACATGACTTAATACAGTGGGATGAGTGTTACTTAGAATTTTATTCATAATGTTATTCAAACACTTATTAACACTAACTCTGGGCTGATCAGAGCTATTTTTTAGAACTTTGAACAGTAGTTTTAATAGCTGTTGCTAAAAAGTATGAGCCAATTTTACCAAGAGTGGAGCTTGGTAAAGGTCTCATATGGTACCTAAATCTTTCCTCCATCCTTTCCTTTCCTCGTGTTTTAAAATGTGCCAGAATGTCTCAGCTTTCCGGGGAAGGTAACAGCACACCTGCGCTTACATCTGGGTCTGGGTGTGGGCCTGCGCCTGCGCGGTGCCCCTTCTGCAGGGGCCAGGTGGCCCACCTAGCAGGTGGCCAGGTGCAAAGACTCTACCTGGGTTAGGCCCTGGCGCCTGGACAGTTTCCATCACAGCTGTTACACTCATGGTTATATGAGCCGCTGCTCCCGCCGTGCACTCAGGACGGTTCCCTAATAGCACTCAGCCTCCCTCCTGGACGCCGGCTTGCTTACTCACGATGAGTGATAGGCTGTGGAACTTTCTGGACTGTGGTCTCCGTCTTCAACCTGACATTCCAGCTGCATGACTCCTTTTCATCTCAATCTGTCAGTCCCTTGTTCTGTCTCCGTGTAGAAATCCTTGTGTGTGTGTCTGGGCGCAATCCATCCTTTTATTGCCAGGAGCATCTTTGCAAAACTCAGGAGTGAAAGTTTTATATTTAGGAAAGAGGTTTCTGTCAGGGTCAAACCCTCAGAGTCATTCAAGTCCTAATGCCAGTGGATACATGGATTGAGTGAGAGGAAGGTAATTACTCTTACGAATACAATACAATTGACCCTTGAGCGACATGGGGGTTATAGGCACCCTCCCCAGTCAGAAATCCCCATATAACTTTTGACTCCCCCAAACTTAGCTACTGTATTGAAAAATTTCTGTATATAAGTGGATCCAAGCAGTTCAAACCCATGTAGTTCAGGGGTGAACAGTAATCACAAATTAGACTCTGGCCCAACCAAGATGCCCAACATACCTTATTGCAAACATTAACTATTTTCATTTTGATTATGACTGAATATATCCGTTCTTAAATCTCATATATTCACTAGTGGAATATAAAGATATCCAAAATTAGTTACTAGAATGATGATTTAAAAAATTTAACGTGATTACTTTGTTTATTATGATGGTATGAGCCATCTCCTAAAGGTAATGTAAGAATGCTTCAGTTTATTTTAAAAGAAAAAAAACCACAAACCCATAGAAACTTTCCATCCAATTTGAAAAGTTTAAAAAAAAAAGAGTGCATGAGGTCTTCAGAAGTTTCAGGATGGAAATTGCTGTGGCTTTAAAGCTGTTAACCTGATCTGATGTTGCTCTGAGTGCCCAGGCCTTCTGCGTGACAAGAATAATCTAGTCGGTACTTGTATTTATCTTTTTTTCTATTTTTTCATAGCTTTTGTAGTGTACAATGAATACAAATAGAACACAACACATCTTTTTTACAGAAGCAAGATCCAAAATGTTTTAAATTGCATTCCACTGATCTATAACTGGGGCTTAATTGAACCCTCCATTGCTTTACCACAATAGAGGAATGACCTCTAAAATAATAATTGATTAAAATAAGCCAGGCAGAGAAATATGAACACCCATGATCTCACTTATATGTGGAATCTAAAGAACTTAACTGATGAACAGAATAGATTCAATGACATGGAAGCATGAATCAGACTGACGAATCTCAGAAGGAAGGAGTGGGGTGGGTAGGTAGGGGGGAAGAGATTAACCAAAGAATTATATGCATATATGTAAAGCACAAGGACACAGACAATGGTGTGGTAAGGGACTGGGGAGGAGGTGGGGTGGGGTAGAAGGGGTCAATGGGGAGAAAATAAATAAATAAATAAATGTTATCTGTGGCCTTAGAATACATGAGAAATAAAAATAAATTAAAAAATTTGATATTTTAAAAACAGAAATAAAGAAGACCTGTGTCAACTGGTTGTTTGCTTACTTGTTTTTAGAATATTAAAAGTATTACATTTGTCTGATATTTTGCTTCATGGTATATTTGTGATATAATTCCTTCGCTCCTTTTACTTCCAATCCTATTTTAAGTCTGTACAGTTTTGTGATACCTTGAAGTGTTTTATCCATGTCTCTGAGATGACTTTGGAATCTTCTCATTTACAAAATCCATTTGGCCTCTACTCACGTGAATCTCTGTGTTCCTAGACTATTATAAATGTCAATTAATATCCCTGAGATATCATGACAGCAGTTTCTCGTATAGGAGGTCAGAAGGATATATTTTGCTGTGCTAAGAAGTCTCTGCTTGAAATATTGTTTATTAGGCCCTGCTGGGAGTGGCTCAGCGGTTGAGCATTCACCTAGGATCCAGGAGATCTCGGTTCCATTCCTGGTCAGGGCACATGTCTGGGTTGCGGGCTGGATCCCCAGTTGGGGGCGTGCAGGAGGCAGCCAATCAATGACTCTCTCATCATTGATGTCTCTCTCTCTCTCCCTCTCCCTTCCTCTCTCTGAAATCAATAAAGATATATATATATTTTTTTTTAAAAAAGAAAGAAATATTGTTTATTAGGACAGGAAGGCACTTTAATAACTAACATTTACTTGTGGTCAGTAAGCTAAACATTCATTCATTCATTCAACACCACCTATGAGCAGTAGAGTTCCGGGCCCTAGGGAGAGAGTTTAGATCAAACCAGGCAGTCCTTGTTCTTAACGCTCTAGTAGAGAGGAGTAGAGACAAGCACAAACAGATGAGCAAATCTTAAATGAGTTGATTCTGGAGAGTGCTACATGATGTGAAGAAAATAAAAGAAGGAAGTGATAAAGATTTATGAGGATTGGTATCTAAGAAGGTGTCATTAGAGATGAATGAGTACAAGTCAGTCAACCTCTGAGAGAAAAGCACTCAAGGCAGAGGAAATAGGCAACCAACAAAAACAATGGGATGGGAAATTTCTAGTATCGATCTCGTTAGCACTCAGATATCTGATTGGCCTACTCACAAGAACCACTGCCTCTCACAAATTCTGAACTTACAATGATAATTGCCAGACTAAAATTATGGGCTAAAACCCACAAGATGAACTGTGAGTGATAAGAATATAAAATGGTGCATGGAAGACCCATTATACAGCACATCCATGTGGTTTAGCAGCTGTTCATATGAGAACAGTCTGGGGATTCTAACTGACCACACATTGGAGCTTGCTCTTTCCTATTCCTGACAGGGAAAAAAAGGTGTAGATATTACCCTTAGTCAGATTTCTGCCCAATTTAAGACATCATTAGAGCTATCAAAAAATGGAACAGTCTGTTTGACAGGTAGAGGAGTCTCCCTTGCTTAACTGGTTAAAAAAAGAAGAAAGAATAAATTCCCATCAGGGCTTTTGGAGAGAGGAAATTCTGTATTGTTTGGAGTCCAGTTTGAGACACTTTTTGTTTTCTGTGACTTATTACTTGTTCATTTAATTCCAATTAAGTTTTCTTCATTTTTTGAATATTTATATGTGGTTAAGAAGAAAAAATACCATTGGTATATAAGGTATATGGTAAGGTTTAGCAAGTTTAGTATATAATGGTATCCTCAGAATGGTAATCTGAAGTTTCAAGTTCTTAGACCGTAATTTTAGAGTTTAGATTAAATTGCCAGTATATCTTTGGCCAAGTAGAATAGTAAAAATAAAAATGAAAAGTCTATACCTTGGCATTGCCATGTGTTAGCCGTGTAATATAGAGCACTTACTTTTCTGCACTTCAGTTTCCTCAAAATGAGGTCAAAAGCATGTACCTGTCTGAAAAGATTGCTATTAGGATTAAATTAGTTGTTGTACATAAAGCAGTTAGAACAGTGCCTGGCAATAGTAAGTGCTAATTGTGTTCACTGTTATTATTAGATGTAAATGTGTTTTCTATTCTGCCTTCAGGAATTAATGACCAAATTAATAACTGAGACACCTGACCAGCCAATCCCATTTCTCATTGACCATCTTCAGTCCAAACAAGGACACCGTGGACAGCTTCAGAGAACTTTATCTGGATCTGCAGCCCTCTGGGCAGAAAGTGAAACATCTGGTAAGTGAAGCAATATATTTTATAGTTAATTTTGATATATTTAATGTAAAAATTTACAAAAGTCTTTCTGATTGTAATAAGATAAGTCTAGATGGGGTGACCTAGGGGTCCATGTATTAATCTGTAACTTCACCCCTATGCCAAAATTTGTCATAAAACATTCTTAAATTTGAAAATATTGTTAAGTATTATGCTTCAAAATATGAGAATTTGTATCAAATCTTATAGAAATAAGATTCAATTTTCATGAAAAGATTTAATTTCATGTGAATTCAAGTTAATTATTCTAAGCTTCTTTCTTTTTATGAAGAATTTGAATTAAATGCTTATAGCTCATCTGTAGAGAGGTAAACAATAGATTTCTACTTTCTTGTTTCCCAAACTAATGATTATTCTCTATTTCCCTCAGCCCCAATTTTACCTGTGTAGTAAGTTCAACCTTAGGAAGATTCATTTACTCTGAACATTGGGGAACCAGCTTTACTATGAGGCAATAGCCTCATCTTCCTAGTAAGCACTGGTGAGATAATTGGATATTATCTCACCCTCTTTGATTATAAGATAACCTTTTTTCTTCTACACACTGGTCTCTTGGTTTGGCATTTACTTCCAAAACCAGATGCCCCCCCATGCCTGTTTCTTCAGTAGCCAACTCCTTGCCTGATTCCCATGGGAATCTGACTGCCAGGCCTCCGAATGCTTTGCTGGAATGACACCCTCACTTCTCTCGCCCTCTTCATGATCTAGTGATCCCTTGCAAGGACTTTGGTCTCTTTGGCTGTATTCTCATATTGGTACCTTTTTGAGACCATGTCTCCAAACAACACTAAAGCACATGAGGTTTAGGGGATTCCTTGAAGAATGTAGACATCTCTGGTGTAAGGTATCTATATGGAAGTTATGTGCATCATACAGAAAACTAGGATATGACCTTTTGGCATACGATAGAGGGAAATCTTGTTTTTTCCTGGCCTCACTTTCTTGGGTTTAGGCGCTGAGTAACTTGGGTATATAGGCATGGACTCTGGTTTGTAGGCACAAAGAAGGCATTCATCGTGTTAGGGCAGGACAGATGAACATCTGTGAGCCCAATGAAGCTCATATGAGCCTGTATTTATGTTATAGTATAAATAGGAGAGGCACTAGGGTATAAAACTGTAGCTTTAATCAGCATACATTTAGTATCTCACAGTTTCCATGGGTCAGAAGTTTAACTAAACCCTTTGTTTAATCTTACAAGTCTAGAAATCAAGATATTGGCTGGGTTACTTTCTCATCTGGAGTCTGGAATAAGAAAGAACCTGCTTCCAAACTCATTTATGTTATTGCCAGAATTAATTTCCTTGTAGCTATATGACTAGGGGTCCCTGTTTCCTTGCTGGATTTCAGCCCGGGTTGCTCTCAAATCCTAGATGCTACGTGCAATTCTTTGCCACATGTCTCTCTCACATTATGGCAGCTTACTTCTTTAAAAACTAGAAAGGGAATTTATCTCATCCAAGCTTAATAAGATGGAGTCCTATATAACATAACATAATATAACATAACATAATCATAGCACTGACATCCCATCATCTTTGCCATATTCTATTGGTATGAAGTAAGTGAAAGATCCTGTCTACACTCAAAGGGAAGGAATTATGCAAGGTTTAACATCAGGGTACAGAGATCATGGGGATCATCTTAAAATTCTGACTGGCACAAGTACTTAATGATGCATTGCTTAGAGAGGGTGAAGGAGAGTTTTATAACTCCCAGTCTACTGACTTGAGTAATGGCATAAATGCTTGTTTAGTAAAGTAAGATGGGAACACAGGACTAAATTTATGAATGACAATAATAAGTCCAGTTCCTATTGATGAATTTGAATTTCATGTGGGACATCTTAGTAGATAATTCCAGCACGCAGGTATGAGTCTAAAACCAGCAAATCCAGGTCATAAGCTTGGAACATCTCCCTTTTGTGTACGTATCTGTTGCTTCTATTTTGATTTCTTCTTAAGGAAAATCAAGTATGTGGAAGTACTGTTCTCTCTTCCTCTCATTCCATTTCACGTGGTATTTGCCTTTCTCTGTAGGCTAACTCCTAGGGGGATTTCTTTGTCAATGTGTTCTCTGTGTCACCGATTCAATTTCCTATAGCATTAGTTTTCTCTTCCTGACTTTGAACACAAATTTAAGTGTCCGTATTGCATTTCAGTATTTCCTTATCTGTATTTCCTTATCTCATCTTTTTTTATTTCTGTCTGCACTTATATTTTTATCATAGGCTGGTTAGCCTATCTCCCCTCTCATTTCTTTTTGGTTCAAAGAATCCATTGTCTTTTATTTTTATTGACAAGTTAACCACAATCTAAAATTTGAACACTTTCAATAATAAATCTTTTGTAAAACTATCAGTTTCCTTTGCATCTTGAATGTTGTATTCTTGATTTGTATATTTATTTTCTTAAAATCATATTTTTTGTTTATTCAAATTGAAATGAAGACTGTTCTGCCCAGTTTTATGATTGTCAATAAATGTATAGGTGGGCTCTAATTTGTCCTCTCACCATATAGCTTAGAACTTTTTGAATACTTTTAAAAATTTTAGAGAGAGGTAAAATCATAGCTGCTACTAAAATTTCCAGTATCAGTCGAATCCTGAGGGTCTCTGCTAAACTGATGAGTGACTTTCTGCCTCATTTCTTTTCAGACAACTAAATAAGAAAAATATTATTACTAGATTATTTAAAGTAATGTGGACTTTTTTCCTTGCCAGTAGCAGAGAATTTAAAAAGTCACAAAGTCCAATGTATCTTTTCTCTCTGGTTCCTTTTAGCTTTTCTTTGTATCATGAGATGCTATATTTTATAAACAGCATTCTTTGTTCCTTTACCCATATTGCATTAGAAGAAATTATGATGCTAGGATGGATATAGAAAGAAAAATTCTGAGAGATTATGAAACAACATAAGGAGATAACTCTGAGATAGGGGCAAGCTTTGTGGATGTCTTGAAATCCTCCAATATCTTCCTGATTCGCCTCTCTTTGTCTTAATCCTATCTGTAGAAATACCAGCTCGGTTCTGGCAGACCACAGACAAATATTTCAGTTCCTAGTGCTTTAGAATATTTATACCCCTTTTGGTATTTAATGGAATGTCAGAGATAGAAAAATTGGATAACACCTAGTTAAGTACAACCTTAACATGAACATTTGAGGAATCCATATGATGTATCATGATGTCTATTTGGTATTTATAAGAGGGTGGCCAGAGAAAGATGTATGGGTCTTTCATAAAGGTAGGGGGATTTGGAAACTTATAAATTTAAACAAGAAGACAGAAGGAAACTCTAAAGAATACCACCTAGATGAAAGAGGAAGGTGAGGAAACAATGAATGAGACAGAAGGAGTAGTCAGGTTAATGGGATGAGAAGTGTGTATGCTTATTTTAAGTAATGGCAACCCATGCCTTTAAAAGCCTTTCAAATAATTTCACAGTTTAAAATGATCTTAATCATATTCCTATACAAACTGATTCATATCAAATTGATAACTAAAATTTACAGGGGAAATTAAGCAACACATGCTTTTGGATATTTGCATTATATTTGCTGGAAGGTGACCTGTAGGTTTTGTTGAGTGCACCTAATGAGTTCATGAATTTAGTTTTTTATGACTCTTGAAATCATTTATTACTGAGGATATATATTTATATGTTTGTTTGTTTGTTTGTTTGTTTGTTTGTTTTAACAGAACATAAAGGAACAAGAAGGGATTTGAGAAGCTATGATAAGCCTTGGCAATTAAGTGCAAAGAAGCCAAAAAAGTCAAAAAGTGACCTTGCTGTGTCTAATATTTCTCCACCATCACCAGAATCCAAATCATGTAAGGAAGTTTGTTATTCAAAAATTACTTAATGTATATAAGTCTATGTTATTAATAAAGCGAAAGAAAAGGTAAGAATAGAAGCCGAACTTTCTATTTGATATTTCTGGCTATTAATCTTAATGAATTTTTTATTTATTTCAGCATCAGCATTGAGCTTTATTGATATCCAGTAACTTATTCATATTCTTTTTTTTAATTTATTTTTTATTGTTGACAGTATTACAGATGTCCCCCATTTCCTCCCTCCTCTGTCCCCCTCCACCTAGCACCTACATATGCGATAGGCTTAGACCTTCTTGAGCATACTCTTAAGAATGCATATTGCCTGGAATGGGTCCCTTGCCTCTTATGACGAGTTGCAGCATTGTATTATATTCAAAGCAACACCCACCCTACATTTAATAAAGTACATGAAGGCAAATTAAATCTTTTAGAGGAGTGAAGGAGATTTGCACTCAAAACATTTAACAAAATTTTATAAAGTCCTTCACCCATTATTTCCCTGAAGTCCTACTTATTATTTATTACTGAAGCCCCTATCTTCCTCCCTCCCTCCCTCCCTCCCTCCCTCCCTCCCTCCCTCCCTCCCTCCCTCCCTCCCTCCCTCCCTCCCTCCCTCTCTCTTTCTAATATATCTTTATTGATTTCAGTGAGAAGAAGGCAAAGGGAGAGAGAGAGATAGAAACATCAATGATGAGAGAGAGTCATTGATCGTCTGTCTCCTGCACGGCCCCCACCGGGAATCGAGCCTACAACCCAGGCATGTGCCCTGACCAGGAACTGCACCACAATCTCCTGGGTCCTAGGTCGATGCTCAACCGCTGAGCCATGTCCGGCTGGGCCCCTATGTTTATTTCTGTTTCACTTTCTCTTTGTGTCTGTCTGTCCCTCTCTTTCCCTCCCTCACTCATTCCCTTCCTCCTTACCACCCCTCCCCTCCCCAATGATAAACCCATAACGCTAGAGGCTTACCAATTTTAAAGGGGCCAGTACTGGATCCCATCAATTTTAGAGAAGAATGCTAAAAGGCTGCTCATTCTACAGAGCCTGTGCTCCTTTCAGGATGCTGCCAAGTCACAGAATGTTGCTGGTGATCTGGCATCAGATGATATCTCCTTCTGTTCAAGTGACCTACTCCCAACCTCTGGTTCCTCCCAACTGTTAGCTTTTTAAAGCAAAATTAATAACAAAGTGAGTTTTTTATAGTATTTGTAGAGATTACATATATAACAATAAGAACATAGGATTCAGAATTATTAATTAGAAATACATTGTCAAAATATATTAAATTGTTCCTGAAGTAATAAAATATCTTCTGAACTTATACTAGGATAGGTTAAAATGCATATTATATGTAAAGCAACACTACGAAGCATAAAATGTCATAAATAAAAAATCAGTAGATGAGTTAAAATGGGATGTCAAAAGAAAAACACAATTTATGCTCCCAAAACATAGGCAGTAAAAGAGGAATCACCCAGTGTAGTTGATTAGACCATGATAATACTGTGGCCTTGATTGTTCTAGATTTTGGTTTCCTTGATGAATTGGATATATATGTCTGTATGTATCAAATCATCACAAGCTACAAAATATTTACATTTTTCTGTTCCTCTTGATAGTTGCTAAGGAAAATCCTTGAGTGTTGTATCAGTTCTCTATCATAAATCCTCCCTAAAACTCAGTGGCTGAAGAGAACATCAGTTTATAATTTCTTATGATTCAATCGATTGACAGGGCAGTTCTTCTGCTGGTCTCATCTGGGCTTGCCATGTTGGTGCATTCAGTTGGTAGGTCTGCAAGGGCTGGGATGATTTGGCAGCTGGCCATGTCTGTTGGTTATTCGGTAATATTAATTGGGATTAATTTTTCAAAAATTTATTTTCTTCTTTTGTAAATTAAAAAAAGAAAATTCTTGATAGTATATGGTAATTTCCAGCCCTCTTTCCTCTTGCTACAGTCTTGGCTCCTTGGTTCCTAGCCACTTTCTCACCTGTCTCCCAAGATTGCTCTTCACTGTTATCCTGGGGATCCCTTTTTCTTTTTCTTATGGAGGACCACCTGTTCCCTGAGTCCGAAGTCTTTCCACTTTTCATTCTGGTGGAGAACCTCTACCAGGAGCTTTCTGGAAAAAAAAAAGTGCTTGCAAAATAAATTTTGAGTCCTTGCAAGTATCTTGATTGATCCTTTAGTTGGGTATAAAATTCTAAGTTGGAAGTAATCTTCAGTTGAAATTTTGAAGGAATTTCTCCCATGTCTTCTGGGTAGAAGTGTTGCTATTGAGAAGTCTGATGACAATTTGATTTGCTGTTTTTTTTCTGACAGCTTTTAAGAGCTTTTCTTTATTGCCACTGTTGTAAAATTTCATGATAATATGCCTTGAATTATACTGGACATTCAATGAATTTTTCCAATCTGAATAACTTTGTAAACTTTATAAAGTTTTTATATTTTTATTCCTTTCTCATTGGTCCTCTATTGATACTTTAATGCTTAAATGGTCTGAAATGTCCACTATTGGAGGGCATCTCTCTCTTCAGGGACTAGATTTCAATATTCTCTAGTTTGCTGAATTTGTTTACCACTCATCAATCCATTTTGCATCTTCCAATAAACTATGGTACTATTTCTTGCTTAATAATGTCTTCTCTCCTGGTTTAACTAATTTGTTGTCCAAAATAAATAAATAAATAAATAAAATCCCTTTACTGTAACATACTTTTAGTGGTAGTTTGGAATTTGAAGGGAAATGAACATAAGTACTATCTTCTATGTTTTATTAGAAGACAACAAGAATGTCTCAGAAATATTTACTAATTGCTGATAAAGAAGTTAGTGATTATTTTTAAGCTGCCAGAATATAAACATAATCTATTTTACTTATATGTTTTCCTTAAATTATATAAATTATGAGTTTTAAATCTGTACCTGAATTTTCTTTTTTCTATACACACCATCACACTTCCCTCTACTTGTTCATTTAAAACATTTCTTAAAACCCGGCTTTATAATTCCCCCACTGTTTGCTTACAAGAAAACCATTTCTAAGACAAACATTTTAATTCTGTACATGATCTTGATACAATCTTTCACATAATGATGAATTTTGTTTTTATCACTATGTAGCATGCTTATGAAGTAATCATTTTTTTTAAACGTAGTGTCAAGGTCAGTAGATCATCCTAAGTGGAACTGGCGAACTAAACCAGAAAACCGTGATTTTGATGAATTGAACCACATCCTTCAAGAGAGCAGGAAGCTGGGAAAAGCCCTTGAGAAGCTCTCTCGAAGTAAGTTCAGTTATTTAATTATAATTGAAATTCCTAACCAATATTAAAGTAGAAACATTCATTAATATTGTCGATAACACATTTCCAACATCCTTATTAAAATTCTGGGAAAGATTGAGGAGTTCTAAAGGAAAGAGATTGGAACTGAGGATTGATCTTGCATATCACACAGATTAATGGGAAGACTATTTATACAGAATAGGAGGCGCTATAGACATCCCCCTTCCCCCATGGTTATTTGACTCCTTCTCTCTACAATGTATGTGTTACCAAGGTGTACACCTAATGGTGTCTTATTCATTCTTCTCTTTTGAACACCTTTTGTTTTATGCCACCTTATTTAACACACACTCCTATTGCTTCCATGAGTTTTTAATGTCTCTACATTTCTTAAGGCTAGTGACTGGGCCAGATTCTTGTTAAAATCCTTTCAGAGCTTAGCACAGTGTCTTGTGACATACTTTTTGTAAAAGCAATGATTCTGTAATCCAAGGGTCTAGGTTAGAGGTTTTACTCCGCCACCTATGATTTGCTTTTGAAGCAAAAATGATAAAGTGAGTTTTCAGTTTATTGCTATACTATGTTTGTGAAAATAACTTTATCCTGTTAATATGTCAAGGGTTTATACTAATATCTATAAATCTTGATGCGATACCATAGAAAATTTTGTTTATATCAACCAGCCTATTGTAAATTGGTTTTATTGTATGTCACTTGGCTTAAAATTGCAGAACCTATTGGTGACGTTAGGCAAGGACTAACTGTCTTTCCCATTCAGACTCTATATGCTTTTGAAACAAAATGCCTAAAACATATCTCCACCTGGGTATCTCACTGCCATGCTAAATTCAATATGTCAGAGTAGATCGTATCTCCTTCAGGCGTGACCATTCTTCTGCATGCTCTGCCTCAGATGGTGGCGCCATTGCTTACCCACCCACCTGAACTGGAGCCCTTCTGGACTCTTTTCTCTCCCCCTTAACTGTCCAAAATCAATTCTTACCAAATCTTGCTCATTTTCCTTCTAAAGTATGTCTTGGGCCTTATTCTCTTCTCCAGACCTATTAGTACCCCCTAGTTCACATTCCCAATGACATTGCCTAGATCATTGGTTTATCCATTTAACATGTTCCATTTCATTCCTGCCCCATGTCAGGAAAAACAGGCACAGTTCCTGCCCTTACTGAGCTTGTGTCTGGTTATATTGCCATAACCTTATGTTAGGGGAGTCTCATCACCAAAATCTTGTGGCTTCATACAATACAAGAACTTTCTCACTTAGGGAATAGCCTGTGAAGTGAGCCAGTGGTGCAGACTATTTCCATCTGTTATTCTGCCATCTTCAGCACATGACTTCCAGGGGTCCCGCTGAAGCAGAAGGAGAGAGGAGAGGATTATGGGGGAGGCTTCTTTATGCCTAGAGATGGAAACACAGAGCCTTATATTTGCCCACATTCCACAGCTAAGGGTAAGGGAGGCCAGGAAATGTAGTCTAGCTTGTTTGTCCAGCAGAATATTGGATGGTTCGAGAAACAAATAACTGTCTTGCCCACACTCTTAACTTGTTTTTTCCTTCCTCTCATTGGCTCTCACTGCCACCAGTGTGATGGATCTAAAGTGAAAACCTGACACTCACTTGTCTCAGATATTCAATGGCTTCCTGAAACCTCATAGAAGGTGCTCTATGACCTGGCCCTAATCATGTCTCTGGTATTACCTCTCATGCTTACCAGGCTATTTATGCACCAGCAACATGAGAATTTTTCACCCTCACTGATGTTCCTTATTTCATGCATTTGCTTATGCTGTCTACGTGCCCTGAGATCTCACCCCTGCTTCCCTCCACTGCTTCCATTTCCCCCAAGTGAAATCCTACTCCTCTCTTTAGCCTCAGCTCAAAGCTTCTTCCTCCAAGCTGATTCTCTGTTGCTGTCCCCTCTGGACTGAATTTGATGCCTGTCTTTTTGTGCTGCTCTACTTTTCTCTGAATATACTTATCTGCTATTATCTAATGTTCACTTATCCCCTCTCTGGACTCTGAGCTTCCTGCGGGCAGGGCCCTCTGAGCCTGGACCCCCCAGCACAAAGCACAGTGATTAGTGCATACAGAACTCAGGATTCATTACCTCTGGCTTCGTTTCTTCCTGACCCCTCTTCTCTGAGACCCCACCCTCACTCTTTCTTCACTGCAGGTTCCCCATCTTCTTCTCTAAGTGTGGGCATCTGGTCTCAGATTACATGTGTTTTGGTGTTTATAGATTTAATATCTTTGGCTTTTATCATGGCTTATCTATTGAAGGAATTGTGCTTAAAAATAGTTAATAGGTAAATAAATAAACTAAAAGCTAAAGAGCAGCAGCTCCCTATTATATGATCTTGGTCAACACAACCCTTTGCTCATTAGGTGCTCTCCCAGGGTAGCAAGACTTCTAATACTTTTTGAACCTAATGCTTTTGCTACTTTTGGCAGATTTCTCTGAACTGAGGCAATGATACGATAAATCTTCAGTCCATCCAGACATTGATCTGTAGATCATAGTTCATGTGACAATACTGGCTGGAGCCTTACCAAGGAAAAACGTCAGCTGCTGGTAGAACAGTGGACAGATATTTGTGCTCCATGACTGATAATAACAATCTGCATTCATCCAAGAAAAAAAACAGCACATGGTTTTGAGTATGTCAGTCAAGAACATACCCAGAAAGTCTTGTCTGACAAACAGCCTGAGAAGTTTGAGCAGCAATTTTCAACATTTCTCATCTCATGGCACACATAAACTAATCACTAAAATTCTGAGACACACCAAAAACTGTATAATATTTTTTGCTGATCTGACAAAAAAAAAGTATAATTTTGATGCATTTAGACTGGATGGCTATTGTGCTGGCTGCTGTCATTTTTATTTGGCAGTGTAAGGGAAAAGAGGTCAGTGTTCATGACTAAATAGTCAGGTATTGCATGTATTAAAAATTCTTGTGGCACACCAGCTGAAAATCTCTGAGTTAGAGAGTATCAGCCTGTGCAGGAAAATCAAAGCAGATAATGTGGCAATTGTTTGTTTGTTCATCCCAGCATTCATTTATCCAGTCTCCAGGCATTTATGCGGGAGTACAGAGGTGGTCACTGCATGCACCCAGACCTCAAGTTTACCTTTAATGGGGAGATGTTTGCAAAAAGCCTTGCGAAGGGTGCTTTGGGAAAGCTCTGGAGGCATAGAAGAGCCCCCAGGCTCAGGGATAACCTGCTGAGGGTATACCGGAATAGAGTCTAGCCAAGGTAAAAGGAGGCTGAGATGTTTCACGGAGAGGGATGTTCTCGTAGAGAGAGAAGCATGTGTGTGAGAAGGTATGTGAAGGAAAAGAAAATTTTGTGTTGTTGACGCACCAAGGATGAGGCTGGTAATAAAGGCCATGAAAATGGAAGTCTGGGTAGCAGGGGCGTGGGGGGTGGGGACTTCTGTGCTATAGGGACTTGTAGCCTGACTACTCTGTTTGGACAAAATTTCCTTTAAGATCTCAGTTTGGTGTTTAGGAAGACCGTGGGTTGCAGCATCGAGTCCCACCATCAAATCCTGGGCCTTTCTCCTTTACAACATATTGCAGAAACCCACTCACTACATTTTCTCGTACATATTTTCTGTTCACCACTGCTCCCAAGTTCCTACATCTTTTGAAAATACTATCTTAAAATAGTATGGCTTTTAAGAGTTCATGAGTAGCTGTGAAGGTTGTGCTAGGCACTAGGAGAAATATCCTGGCTGCTCATTGTAAACGGTTCCCATTGGAGCTTCATGCTTCTGGAAAGAGGCATTTCTTTAAAATTCTTTCAACTGCTTTTAGCCAGTTTAAGTTTTGATTAAAAGCAAAATTAAAAAAGTGAAAAATACTCTAAGTAATTAGACGTTGATAATAGGGAGCGGAAGTAACTATGTGTAATAGAATGGAGAATTATTTAAATAATTTATTAGGCAAATCATCAAAATATGTAAATGTTTAAAAAATATAACAATGGTATCTGAGCAAATATGTCTGAGCAAACACTTCAAACTGTTAGAGGCATATTTATTTCCCCAAGGCAAGTCTCTCATTTACCTAGTTTGCGTTTTATTCTGGGACCCATCACTTCTTAGTAGGTTAGTATGTCTTCATGGCAACCTTTCTCTTCATCTCCATTTTCCACTGGTAACATTTCTTGGCTTTGCAAAAACAGCTACTGATAGTTGCTAAAGCTGAGAGTGGTGGTCAGTGGACAGAGGATCCAAGGAACTAGCTCATGGGTGACGGGCAAGTTCTGTGTGACACAGATTTTGACTATTCAGAGGCCTTTTGACTTGTTTGTTCTTGGCTACAGTCTAGATAGGTGAAGTATTATTGTTCTCTTTATGAATAATGGATTTATAAACTGAGGTGTAAAAGAAATTTAAAGATTAACTGATAGCTTTCTAAAAATTTAATGAGAAAACTCTTTTTTGCAGGGCCAAGGGCATTAATGCAAAAAGTTTAAAAAAAAATCAAGAGTGTTTCAAAAATCTCAGACAATGAGATCATGGGTTATCTAAGTCCAGCAATCTATGTTTTATAAAGCCTTTGGATGAGAAAGATAATTTTGTTTTATGTATCTACTCTTTCCCTCTTTTTAAAGTAGATAAGTCTTTTAAATATTTATTTTTAAACAATATATTCAGTTTTAATCTCGAATTCATATTGGAAAGGAACATTTTTGTTGTATTAAATGCAAATGGAAGCATTTAAAATATTTATTTTGTTTTTATAAACTGAAATTATTATTTTAAATATATTGTAGACTGTGACATAAACCATTTGGTGTTCTCTAAAATTTCATACATTATCCTGAAATCTGAGTTATTCCAAGTGACCATTTGTAATTTTATATGTATTTTTAAACCCAAACATTCATCGATGTGTGCTTATGTTAGGCTTTTACAAATGTTTATAATTGCTCCTAAAGCCTTGGGATCTCATTGCTCTCACGTGCCCTCCCCCACCGTGAACCCATTATGTCCCCGAGCCCACCACACACATCAGTACAGATACTGGCCGGCTGCAATGCTGCTCGTTCCCCAAGCCCTCTCTCCTTGCAGTGTTCGAGGGAGCTAATTAATACAGCAAGTCCTTGAATAATTGTTACGCTTAGGTCACCCAGAATTCCCAAAGTGGTAGCTAGACTCTTTTCTTAGTGTAGTAACACATAAAATTCTTAGTTGCCAATTACTTTTACTAAAAAAAAATAATTGTATAGAATATTGCTATGACGAATGAGTCTCCTTCTAGCCTTATCTATAAGGGGAAGAATGTGCCACTTCCTGAGATGTAGCAGGACAATCTTTTTTTGCTTTGTATGTAATTGATTCATTAGGTTAGTGGAGTGGGAGAGGATCTAGGAACCCATGAAGTACCCCTTACAGACCTTCTGTGCCTGAGCACGTGAGAAATCTTTACTCAGGCATATTTTCTTTCTTTAAAAAAAAAGTGTACATATATATATGTGTATATATATGTATATATATATGTGTATATATATTTCAAATTAATTTCAAAGAGAGGAAAGGAGAGGGAGACAGAGATAGAAACTTCAATGATGAGTCACTGATCGGCTGCCTCCTGCACGCCCCCTCCTAGGGGTGGAGCCCACAACCTGGGCGTGTGCCCTGACTGGGAACTGAACCTTGATCTCCTGATTCATGGGTTAATGCTCAACCACTGAGCCACGCCGGCCGGGTAGGCATATTTTCTTGAGACTACGTTGAGGATCTCTTTCCTAACACAGCTCATTCTGTCTTGTACTTTATAGTCTGCTGAATTTTAGCTAGCTTCAATCTCTGTGTTCCCTTGGACTTCAGACTTCAGACCTTTCCTTGTCTCTTTGCCCACCCCACCCTGGGGTTAGAAACTATATTCCCCTGCCCTGTGCCCCAAACCTGAGGGCTGGCCACCCTAGCTCCAGTGCCTGGCCACAGGACCGCTGTTTAGCTCTAGGCACAGTATCATTTAGAAAAAGGGGACGTGATATGAAGGGAGGGTGATGTCTTTGGCCTGATATGTTGAGACTGAAATGCCCATAGAAATTCAGCAACTAGCTCAGGAAGAAAGTCTGTGCTGGAGATAAAGACTTGTTAATCATCACCATATAGAGAAATAAAAATGTTAATGGTGTAGGTTGGATAACCCAGGGAAGTATATCAACTGAAAAGAAAGACAGCTCAGCAAAGAACACTTGACATTTCAGGAAAGGACTCCCTTCCCCCAAAGAACAAGATTCTTGTGGAGACAAGCCGGAGAGTAGAAAAGAAGACAGCGTTTCAAGAGAGGGGGCTTAACAGCATTTATCATCACAGAAATAAATTCAGGACTAAACTTTTTACCTTGCTGGCTTAAAACAATTTTGGAGGAATGGTAAAGACAGAAATTAGACAGATGCACAGTGAGGAATGTGTGGATGGTGAGAAGGGGATTTGTGAGGAAGAGTCATATGTCCATTGGCTTAAGAATCTGTGAATATAAGAGACGGTGGAACAAATTCCTGAAGCTCTTTAGCCTGTAACTTCATCTGCAAAATGAGGGAATTAAAATAAATGACCTCCAACCACCATTCTGCCTTAATATTTTATCACTTCAGGGGTCTCAATCAGTTCACAAGCATGAACAAAACTGTAATGAGCTAAGTAGAACGTGGTTGTCATTATAAAATAAAGGCTGCATCCCCACATTTTTTTTTGTGCGTTAGCTGTGCATCTAACAACGAGTATGGTACTTGCTTTGGTTTTGTTTCCTCATTTTCATTGTTTCAGCGGTTCGTGCTGTTGTAGTTGACTTAAATTTCTAATTTTGTTTTCATGAGTAGAAAGGATGTGCCACATTATTTTGAAGCACTAATAAAAAAAAAAATAGAATGGAAAATTCACTAGTTTTACAAATAGAACTTTTGTCTTTGTTTTTAACATTAGATTATTAAAGATTGCTTCTAAAACATTTTTATAAATCTCTCTTGAATCCCAGGTATTGCAATTTCAGATGAACTCGATAAGGTAAGTTGAACTATGCATCTAATGAAAATAACATAGAGAATTTAGGTTTTAATCCTCTGTCTAAATGAAAAAGTTCTTGAAACAAAATGTTCAAATATAATTTATTTGGTGCTAACATTTTAAAATTTTCAAAGTTTATATGCTTAGATTTTTAATGAAAGTTGTTATATGAAATATATAATATCACTTATTCTTTTGAGTTAAAGGTTTTTGAATTTGGTTAGAGAAAACTGAATCATTGTGATAATTAACAACTATATTAAAAATGAAAACCAATACTATTGTATTATTTAAACTATTTGGATTCTACTGTGTTTATATTACGGTGATGATTACGGTGATGATATGGAAGACATTTGTTCTTTTCTATAGCTACTCTTTGTAAACCTTACTCAGTACGTTTTTTGTTTGTTTGTTTGTTTAATTTTAAGATGCCAAGAGAATACGATGATGCCTTGCCCTAGTGATAGTTGTGAGGGTAGTGAGAAGTGATATGATTAGCAGTAGCATCAATGGAACTTGCCATGAATTGGATCTGGGGAGTAGTAGAAGAGATCAGTCAGTGATGATTCTCAGGTTTAGGAGATGAGAAACTAAGTGAACTGTGGTGCCACTTAACAAAATTAGAAAAACTGGGGAGAGAGTAAAATTGGCAGGTTGGGATAGCATCAAGAGTTCTCTTTTGGATTATTTTGAATTGTCTGTTAAACATGTTTATATGAGTTGTTGCTCATAAGAAAGATTTGATTTAGAGTTATACATTTAGTGTTATACATTTAGTGTTACACATTTGGGATAGAAGTTCTCATTTTCTTGGTCTTGGGGCCCCTTTACAATCTTAAAAATTATAGAGGACCCCAAAAAGCTTTGGTTTGTGTAAGTTAAATCTGTTAATAGTTACCATGTTAGAAATTAAAACTGATTAAAACTTTACATGCATTTATTTAAAAATATCTGTGACAGAACCATTACATTAACAAAAATGCTTTTATGAAAAAATAGTTTATTTTTCAAAGTAAGGTACTTGTGAGAAAGTTACATTATTTACAGTTTAAAAAATCCCTTTACAGTTTAAAAAATGCCTGGCTTAATTGAAAACTGCTGAATTTTCATATCTACTTCTGCATTCAATCTGTTGTGATATGTTGTTTTGGCTGAAAAAATTTTTTTGACATGAGATATGTAGTTGGAAAAGGGAGAAGCACCTAGAATTAGCCATCAATATTTGGTGAACATTGATACAAATATCTCTTCAAACAGAAAACGTATTGAATTTGGCTTGGTGGCTAGATACATCAATAGAAAGAAAATGGTAGAAAGTATTTAACAAAATGCGATCATACAATCATGACATTTTAAAATAAACTATAATATAATAATTATATTATTTTTATAAAAACAGTAGTTAGCATTTTTCTATCCCAAACAGGAATATACTTTTTGAATTTAATAAAAATACATATACACTAAATAAATAAATAAAATTTATGAATATATTCTTAAATATGAATTCCCTTTAATAAACTACCTAATGATATTAAAATTATTTTAATTTCCATCTGTATTAACTCCATGAAAAACTAGATCATGACTGTGTACAATAGCAGGTGGAGTAAGTGACAGATGGTGTGTCTGGCTTTGTCCTGTTTTTCTGGGCTTCCTCTGTGCGTCCATCATTGTCTTTGCCCAAACTGATCTCCTTCTTATGCCATGATCTTCCTTCCGGTTTGCAGAAATGTAATAATCCGTATTTTTGAAGACATACTCTAGGTTCATTTTAAGTACAAAGACATAATCATCATCATTTTTAGGTTCATTTGCGCCTCCCAATATATTCGGCAAAGTCCTGGATGCCTTAGCCATAAATTAGTTTGTGTGACTCTACTTGTCCTTCCCTTTGTTCTGGGCTCTGGCTTGCAGTTGAGTTAGTGTCTACACCATTTTTGGTGAGATAAAGAGCATAGTAATTGTTCTTTGAACTGAAAATGGATTTCACCTTCACTGGATGACATTGTGGATGCCCTGATACTTGGATCCAAGGATTATCCCCAGGATACATCCCCTCTCCTCTCTCCTCTCTTCCAAGCACTAGTGAGGAGTTTTCATTGAACTAAGTTGCACACATTGCTGATTTTCATTTTCTTTCTTCATATTAATATTTTTGAACACTTTATGAAAATTGCTGAAATTTATTGCATGTTTATTTTTTCATTTTTATTGAGGAAGGCACAAATTATCATGCTAAATAAGCTTTTATTGAAAAAAAAATTATGTTAGTACAAAAAAAATATTCCCACTCTCACTCCTGATTTTCAAGAGTACCAGATAATCCAAAGAAACAGACTTCCAGAGTCACAGCCACCATCCTTTGCCTTCCTGGAGCCAACCTTGGAGGAGAGGGACAGCCTGCCCCATGGTGCCCTCTGGTGACCACAAAGCTCACAGTTTTCCTCAGTAAGAAAAAGTGTCTCAGGCAGGTACTAAAAAAATAGTCAAACAGAAAGATTTACAGTTTGTGTTGAGCTGACACCTATGTCTTTAATATAATAATAAAAATAAATACATCCAAAAAAATGTTATTTTAATTTATTACTGGTAAACAGACTATGTTCATGAAATTTTAGAGTTACAATAATTTTTTAAAGGGGCAGATATTAAAAAAGCTTTGTGCATTCCATAACATAAAAATAATACAGTCACATTTTTTTTGTCTATAAAATATTCACCTCCTAACTCTTCTGACCCTGTTTGCAGCTCTTTGTATTGCTTTCCTCATCAGCTATTTCTCACTAAATTTCTTCTGCCAGCTGGAGTTAAACAGGCTGCATATCAAACTGTTTATCTTTCTCTCTGTGCTCTGTGTTCCAACAGCAAAGGCATCTCTCATTTTATTTCGTTTCCAATAAGCAACCAAGGAGTTTTTCTTCTCATTCTCTGCAGTTCTCAGCTTTTGATCAAAGTCCACTCTAAATCCTATTTTACTCTTTCCTTTATAGTGCCCGAACCTACTCATTGCTCGTCACAATGGTCAGTTTCTTATCTGTTGAGCCTACAGTAAGACAAATCTTTAAGCCCAATTCTGCCCCGTGACATAAATGAGAATAATAAAATGGAATTAATTATCCAATCTTTGAAATATACTATCTATAAAATAAAACCCTATGGGATGAATCCTGCCTCATCAATTCTCTGCGCTGTTTCTCTGCCCATATTTACAAGTAAGCATCTATTCTTACCCACCTGGCCCATGCCTATAGTTCCCTTTACCGTTTTTTTCCAGGTATATCACACGTAGAGAAGTGGTTTGATATAATTCACATTTTTAAGTGATGGTCTGTCTAGCATACGTACAGAATTCTTTGGCTTCACTGTGCTACCCTAATAATTCATCTGATACAACAGGTTTTGTAATTCCCATCATCACCATTTTACAGCTGGAGAAAATGAAATTCAGAGAACAAGTAACATTTCAAAGACACACACCAAAACTCATTCTGAAGCTGTAGATATGTTTATAGATTTTTTTTCACCCTAAAACATGTCTCTGTCTCCATTTTCTTTCAGGCACAAATTTAGGTTTAAAATTTAACAATATTGATGCTAATTTTAATTCTTGTACTTCAGATATTAAATAGTGGGAGATGAATATGTCTTTCAAGATATTTCAAAACATTAATTTGATTGCATGACTTCACAGCTGAAAGCCATAGTGCTTTGATTTTCTGACTCTGGGAATATAAATATGGAAGGAGTTCAGAATAGTTGCTAAGTTATGCAAACACTGTTACTAAAATATCTGCTACATCTTCATATAGGCCAGGAATTAATATTGAGATATCCAAGTACTTTCTGGGCTTGTTGTCACTTGGATAAATGTTCATCCAATATGTCCTAATCCTAATCACATTTCATATATTGCTTTTGGTGTTGTATTTGTATATTAATTAACATTACATTGTATATGATGTAATACTGTATTTGTATTGTATTGTTTTATTTGTATATTGTTTTTGAGAACTGTAAAGACTCAGAAGGCCAGGTCTAAATTTTTAAGGACTTTTTCAAGATTCTTGTAATGCTAAAAATTATAGCTAAACATAATTTAAGCAAAGCCCATGTTCCTCAGATCATGATATTTTTAAATTGCATTTTTTCTCACTATAAGACTAATGTACATTTATCATAGAGTATTGAAAAAACATCGAAATGCCAAAAGAAGAAATTAAAATTAACCTGTGGTTTCTGCATCCAGATAAAACTATTAAATTTTAGTTTTACAATTGTTTTCCCCAACAAATTAAGCAGTATATGGCACATAGTAGGTCTTAATAAAGATAAGAAAATGAATTAATTGATTCCTGTATGAATGATGGATATACATCTATTAGAATTTTTAAACAAAATTAGATGATACAATAGGTTTTGTTTTTTTAACCTGCATTTTCCACTTACCAAGATATTCCTAGCAATTACACGTATCAGTATTATCATATCATTTAAATCGGGGTGGGGAACTTCTGGCTCTCAGGCCGTGTACAGCCCTCAAAATCACTTGGTGTGGCCCTGCCAAGGCAACCACAGTCAAGACTCAAAATTCAATAAATCTAGGAGCTTTTTTCATAGCTAACTTTCAAGTTGATAATTTTGTATGGTGCAAGAACGATGTTATAAATATCCAAATGGCTCTTGGCAGAAAAAAGGTTCCCCACCCCTGATTTAAATGATTAACTGACATGTGGAAAAATATCATTTAAAGAGCCACATCGTATCCAAGTCTCTGAAAAGAGGTCACTTTAACATGTTTTGAATTAGCATCTCATACCTGTCATTGCTCTTGCCCTGGTTCAAACTTCAGCTGGATCCCTAAAGGTCTCGAACGCTTCACAACTGGAGGCAAAGCACCTCCCAGGCCTGTCTCCTCCCTTCCTTATTTCCTGACTGCATTCCAGTTTCCTCCTGCAAAATCATTTCCCATTTCCCAGCAACACCAAGCTCCTTCACTGTGTGGGCCTCAAAACACACCCTTCCTTCCACCACAAATGCTCACCCCCTCCCTCCTTCCTGAGAACACACCTGCGGCCTCCCAAATCCAAGTCAGAGACGTCACTGTGACAGTGACCTTCCGAAATCAGCACAAAGCACACAGAGCGAGTCATCTAGTAGAGATGGAGGGAACTGAAATTTTACGTTAATTCAGTAAGTCATCTAGTGAGATGGAAAGCACCGAGGTTTCAAGTTAATTCAGAAAGAAAAAAGGAACGTTTTGCTTTGAGGAAGCAGTTGAAACTCCAGACAAATTCCCTCATCCTATTGATAAGAGGAAATAACCTGAGCTGGCACATTCTTTTCTCATCTTCAGGAAACGGTGGCGTTTAACTCCTCTCTTCTGAGACCCCGTGTGATCGGAGAATGGATTGGTCGAGAAGAGAACGATGCTGATCCGTTAGCGGCCGAAATGCTACAGCCCCCAATTCCCAGAAGTAAAAACGAACAATGGGAGAGTGAAGACAGCAGCTCCAGCCCCGCAGGAAGGTAAGACGAGATGGCATCCAAGGGTCCGAATATTACCAGTCGTTACCAGGTGAAGGGAAGACAAATCCAAGTGCATGATTTTGTTGAAATAACTCTTAGCAATTTTATATGGAAAATTGTGTTGGATTCCACAAGATAAAAATTAATTTCTCTGTTTTCAAATTAGAGTGCTACTAGATTTGCTTTTAGATTTTGGTTTTGATGATTTTTTTTTCTTTGCTTCTAAGAAGATGACCATGTCTTTGTTACTAATACCAAATAGAGAAAGGATTTCAAGGATATAAACTGTCAGTTGAGATTTTCTATCATACTGGGCAGGGAATGGCTGACTATTAAGGACTGGAGGTACATGTATCTTTATGAATAAATGTTTGTGTCTTTTCGGGTAGATACCCAGAAGAGGGGTGGCTGGGTCATATGGTAGCTCTGTTCTTAATTGTTGGATGAACCTCCATACTGTTTTCCACAGTGGCCGTGCCAGTTTACGTTCCCACCAGCAGTGTGTGAGGGTGTCTTTCCCCCACATCTTTCCAGCACTTGTTATTTCTTGACTTACTGATAACAGCCATTCCAACAGGGGTGAGGTGGTATTTCACTGCGGGCTTCGTTTGCATTTCCCATGGAGCCAGTGAAGTTGAGCATCTTTTCATGTATCTGTATGTCTTCTTGGGAAAAGTGTCAGTTCATGTCCTCTGCCACCCTTTTCTTTATTGGATTGTTGCCTTGGTTGTTGTTGCGTTATATTATTATTAGTTCTTTATATGTTTTGGATGTTAGCACCTTATTGGAGGTAAGTTTGCTCATGTCTTCTGCCATTCGGTTGGTTGCTGTGTTGTTTTGTCGATGGCTCCTTTGGCTGTGCAGATGCTTTTTAGTTTGATGTCGTCCTGTTCATTTATTTTTCTTTTACTTTCCTTGCCTTTGTGGTCAAGTTCACAAAAAATCCCTCTGAGACCAAGGGATATAAAACAAAAAACAGAAAATTCATAGACACAGACAATAGTGTCGTGGTTACCAGAGGGGAAGGGGAGTGAAAAGGGAACCAAGAAAGTGAAGGGGGTCAAATAGATGGTGAGGGAGGAAGACAAGACTTTGGGTGGTAAGCACGCAGTGCAATATACAGACGGTGTATTATGAAATTGTTCACCTGGAATTTATATACTGTTATTAACCAGTGTTTCCCCAATACATTTAATTTAAAAAAGAATTGAAGAGGGAGGACTTCTGATGGACAAGAGACATATAGTCAACAGGGAAGAAAAAACTATTAAATGTATAACAGACCATACAAGGCAATGTTAAAGTGGAATATAAAGAGAGAGAAACCTTTGTTTAGAGCCATTTAAGTTTAGAGTTAATAAGTATGATTATATATAATCTTTTACATTTCCTTTGTTTAATGTTTAAAATAATTATGCTTTGTAATTTGAGAGTCCATATTTCATTAATGGTGATGAGAGATTTGCCTTAAGTTTCCATATGCTGATAGAAGGGAAATGTTCAGATCATATTTATTAGGAAAAGTCTATTTCAAATAGCCATTTTTTATAATAACAATGGCAATGAGTAAAACTCTAAACAAAAATGAAAACTTCTATAAGGAAGTTGGAGTGAAAGGCGTTATGTGAAGCATGGCATACCCGAGATTGAGAGAATGGATATAAATACTCATGAGCCGAACTGTGGCAGGACCTAAAACTTCCTGCGAGTGTTACTAGCTGAGCACCACAGAAGAGCTTTTCCTATGCATAGTGTAGCCACAGTAACTTTGTATATCCTATGTTAAATTTAGCAGCAAGCAATAACTATTCTTTCTCAAGGAGAAAATTGTATTTTCTACAATGTAATAGCTTTCAGGGTTTTTTTACTTTGACTTATCACTTGGCTGGAAGGAAGGAAATTCAGAATACTCATTAATGTGCTTTAGGCATATAGAAAATGGATTCTATTTCCATGAGAAATAACTTTTAAATTATTTAAATAGTTTGAGTTTCTTATGTAAGGAGAATAAAACCATTTTTAAAATTCCATTTACCTTCTTTTGTGAAATGCCAGATCAATTTCACCTGTCAATGGGGGTAATTTTATTTTTAATATCAGGCTTATGAAACCTGCTAGACCTTTATCTTTATTCATTGCTAGATCTTTAGTCCTTAAATGTAAAATAGAGAAATGTCAATTTTCATTTTGCTTTCATTTAGTCATAATAATAATCGGAGCTATTTATTGTGAATGTCAGTGTTTCTTTTTTCTTCCTAGCTTCAGTGGGCCCTTGTTTCCTCCTGAATACCCATAAAGGGAATCTTTCCTGTAATTCTAGTTCAGTCCCTTACCCATAGAAACTCAATCCATAAGTATCTCTCTCAAATATTTGTTTAAAAAAATGTTTTCTGTTTTATTTTTCTCTAGCTTTAAATTGTGAGTTGAGGTATTTCCTATGAAAGGAAGAAAGTGGCTCAGTCCTGCCCAGATGCCCCAGGAGAGCTGAAAGAATGCATGTGTATCTGAACTAAATTTAAAGAATAGCAATAAACTGTGGATTAGAAACTATATCTCTCCCATCTTCTAATATAAAACAGGATTTCTGAAGTTATACCAGGCACTCCCACAGCATTAGATTTGACTTGGATGAATGAGAACGGGTTGAGAAGAAATTTTTAAATGACTCTACAGTTTGCAGCTATAGTGTTAGCTTTGCCCTTAAATAGTAATGAACTTGTAATGTAACTTAACAGTCATAAGCATTCACAGACTACATGATATTCTAGAATCCTGAAAGAAAAGGTGTAATTTTCAAAGATGACTTCTTCCGTTTTTCTCTCCCCCACTGGGCCCAGTACCCTGTCAGTAGACATCTGTTATGTGAGTGAAGGAGGCACCTGGGAGGCTTTCGATAGACGTCTGCTAAATGAAGCTTATTAATAAGAAGGATCGTTTATCGTCCACCTTAGCTTTTTGCCCCTTTTTCTATCTTAGCCTCTCCTACTGTTTAATGCTCAAATCTTATTTGAATGGCTAGCCAACTTTCCCTTTCATTCGGATACTATATACACAATAGGCTGGACTTTTACCTTTATTAGAATTAAATAAAAGGCATAGTGAACCTTAAGAGTCTTATGGGTAGAAACTTACCCACAGTTTTTCCCTGGAGCTTTTTTTTTGGTATACCTTATCTGAACTTTTTACCTTAGGCTCTGCAATACAGCACTGTATGGAAAAGGTCAACAATTTTAGTACGCATTGCTGTTACCGGAAGGGTTATGTGCTGGTTCAAACAAAGGCAATTATGAAGACAATATGGAGAAGCTATTAGAATAAGACAAAAGCTACTAACATGGAGTTCGTGACCCCTATATGGCCTCTGTATGGACTCAAGAGATCTTTGGATCTCTTGAAATTACGTGCAAACTGTCGTGTGTATGTGCACATGGACATTTTCCTGTATTTTTATGCCACATCTTTCATAGATGCTCAAAGTGGTTCTAAATTAAGACAGTTAAAGAACATAATTAAAGCATCTGAGCTATAAAAGAAAGAGTGATCACAAAAGAGAGAGGTGAACATGTTGGGGAATGATTGAAGGTTTTCCACGATTGTCAGATACTACCAATTGGCATTAATTGCTATGGTTTGTTTAGCTATTTAGGGGGAAAACATATATGTTTGTTGTACAATTAGAGTTATTAAAAATAATCACACATTTATAATATAAACTAAACAAAAATTAAGTTTATAAAACTATATAATTCTATCTTAAGCCCCATCTTAATTAGACTTTGCAATAGCTGGGCAATGGAGTTCTTAAAATTACTTGCTGAATTGTAATGTGAATTTGTAAATAGGCTCATCAAGACCTGAAAGCCTAATGAAGCTTCTCTAAGTTGAACCACATCATTAAAACAAGAACAGTATCAATAGATAATATACATCTGGTTAATTAGCTTTATTTGCTAACTGAGCATTGTTATTAGATGGTAAATAGGGTATAAAATGAATAGAAAATCTTATGACTTAGAAAGATATTATTATTAAAATAAAAGCCAAAATCACTTTCCATTAAGAAGTTTCCCTTTTCATTAAAACTCATCATTGTTTTTCTATATCTACAAACAAAGGCTGGAAATGTTCCCCTCTTCTTAGAGTTCCTTTTATTGGTAGCAAGAGACAAACAAAACAAATGAATATAAAAATATAAACCATAAATTCAACTAGTGATAAGTAGGATTATAGAAAATAAACCAGAATAAGAAGGGAAACAAATGGATGGAGGGAGGGGACTCTTTTACTAAGAATTCCAAGGACAAAGAACCTTAATATGTTGGATTTTGACTATGTAGACATGATAGAAATATATAATACATATGGCAGAGACTAAACCAAAGTTATTAATTTAGGAATCCTCTAACATGTAAATTTTAAGCATAAAAAATGTTGATTAATCAAAAATCAGCCTGCCAAAGGAATTAAAGAACAGAAGCCTTAAAAATAGAGATCCCAGAAATAGCCCATAAACACAGTAAACTAACCTTGGACAAAGGAACCAAGGCAATCCAATGGAGCGAAGGTAGCCTTTTCAACAAATGGTACTGGAGCAACTGTACATCCACATGTAAAAAAAAGAGTCTAGACAGAGACCTTACACCCTTCACAAAACTTAACTCTAAATGGATCGTAGGCCTAAATGTAACATGCAAAACTATAAAACTCCTAGAAGATAACAGTACACAACCTATATGACCTTGGGTATGGCTATGACTTTTTAGATACAACACCAAAAGCACAACCCATGTAAAAAATAATTGATAAGCTGGACTTTATTAAAATGAAAAACTTGAGAAATGAGGTACCAAAGGATGTCTAAGAAAGAAGACAGGGCCTATATATTCATTGTCCTTGGGGAAAACTTTGCTTAAAAGTCCATGCATTTGCATAGCAAAATACTTGAGTAAAATGTTTGTCGATTTTCTTTACTCACCACAGCTCATGCATCATGCCACCATCATTGAAAGTTAACCCTTAAATATTTCTTCAGCTTAAAGGTGGAACCCAAGACTAAGGGGTTAAAACAACAGCAACAGCAACACAAGAAGCTGCTGGCAGCAATGCTCTCCCAGGATTCTTTTGAGTCCATCCACAGCCCTCCCGCGTCTGTAACAGAAGACGACATTGATAACGAAGACGAAGCAATGGAATTGCTGGGTAATTTTAAAAATTAATCATTTCTCTTTTTCTTTTTCTCTGGCTTTGTAAAAATGTGTAGTGATTCAGAGACTTTGAAAGTTTTGAACAGTTTGGTCGTAGGGGAAAGACAGAGCATGACACATAGTTTACTTATATTCGGCTTTTATGCGGTTGCATCTAAGAACGAAGGTGACACCCCTAAGCATGCGAATTAAGAGACTGTATTTTGCGCTCTGTACATGCAGCCCTTTGCCTTCTGACTGTTTAATCAGGCTTTATGTGCAATTGTGATAAACATTCAAGTCTGCTTACTTTATTCTCTGACTAAAGTTGCCTTGATCACATCTTTTGTCTATAAAATGTATCCAAAGTACATGTTTCAGTTCTTATCCCGTATGTCCCCCTGTTATTTCAAGAGTGTTTCATAAAAATAGGTTAAAGAGGCAGAGAGTAAACTAATGCTTTTTGTCTTCCATAAATGACAGGAAAGTGTGTAGAGATTTCAAGTTTTTTACAGGCCTTTCATAAAAATCTTATTAATGTTGTATATGTAGGAAATCCTTTTATATCTGTTGATGAAGTAAATGTATGTTTCTGTGTCATCAGAAATCTTTTCATAACAACTTTTAAAAATTGAATTTCCCTTTGGAAAACCATTTTTCCAAAGGAAGGAATGAACTTTTTTTTTTCCTGGAGAAAGCGATCCACATATAAAACAATGTTTTTATTTCAGGGATATGTTATTCTATTCTAAATAGTTAGACCAATTTTAAATACTTTGTAACAAAATACTAGTAAGAGAATAAATAGTTTTAGTCATTTGAAAGCTTCAAATAAGGTTAACATATAAAATATGGAGTCTTAGAAATATACAGGTATTTAAAATTTTTTTTCTTAAATCAGATTTCTTGGTTTTAATTATTTATGACAGTAAAACACTATCATAATAAATGATGTAGGTCTCCATGCATCGGTCCGCAGAGGTGTCATTTAACCAGTGATGGCAGGATCACTGATGTTTTCTGATGGTATAATTGCATTCATTCCAGCATTGAGGGGACTGTATCATGGTATTTTCACCTCAAGCTATTGGTCTCTCTCTCTCTCTTTCTTTTTAACAAACAATTAAGCCTGGGTGCCTCTTAAGGAATCTCCTCTTCCCCACCTCCAAATCATTAGTGTGGCAGATGTACCACATGTGGTGGGGGGACCTTTTTCAGTCAATTTCCATTCAGCGAATATTTATTGAGCACTTATTATGTGCTAGGCAGTGGGCTCGGTCCTGGGGACATAAAAATAAAATACTCACGATCTCTGTTTGCTGGAACTTTCCCAGCAAATACCCCATTCCAGCAGTGCTTGCTACAGGTCTAATCTGATTAAGTTCACAGCTTTATACAGGGATAACCCCTAATGCAGGAGTAGGGGGCGGCGATCATGTTTCCTAAAGAAACGGATTCCTCTGAGGTGAGTCCTGAAGGACACGTAGGTGTACGTTTAGCAGGCAGGGTGCGGTCGTTACCCTCGCAGGTTTGCTCCCGGAGGAGTGGACTCTTGCGGTTGTGCCCCAGGGCAGTGCTTGTAATTGCTCCTCTGCTTCGGTCAGTAACAATGAATTGCCGTCGGTTGTGCCAATACCCCCTCCTCCCTCTCCTTTCCCGTAAACGACAGCTCCTGGTCAGCTGTGTCCACATGAAGGCAACTGTATCTTGCCACAAGAATCTTTTGAAGAAACCCAGGCATGCTCAGAGTCACTTTGGGATCCCTGACAGTCAGGAATACGTACACAGAGTAGAGGAAAGCGCAGAACTTCAGGGATATCTCAAGGGACCCTATAAGGAGACCCCGGTGTCCACTCAGTGCTGGTACCTGCTAGACCTCAGCTGCTCTGTTCTCAGGTTTGTGGTCTCGCAAGCTGAAGACCAGAGGATTGGGTTTTGGAGACAACCTAATGTGAGCAACTAATAGCTGGTCCTCAATTGTTTCTTTCTCATTTAGACATTTTATCCTGTGGCTTGAGCAAATTTAATCATGGGAGACAGTGGAAGGATTTGGACTTTTTCCTTGTAATTCTACATGCCTCAGCATAGATGGCTGGTGCTATCTAATGCTGAACTCTAGGGTGTGAGGCTTCCTTGCAATAACACGGGTGTTCCACATCCACTGGTCTCTCCCGTAAAATAATGACATATGCAGCTCTCCCTGCTGCC
The DNA here is from genome assembly GCF_054644295.1 of Miniopterus natalensis. Lineage (NCBI taxonomy): Eukaryota > Metazoa > Chordata > Mammalia > Chiroptera > Miniopteridae > Miniopterus > Miniopterus natalensis. The sequence goes on from NC_142096.1 coordinate 25,207,813, forward strand.
TAGTTGTCTCAGTGAACACAGGGGATATAGCAGAAAATTCTATCCAAAGATGGTTTTGCTCAGAAAGTTTGTCTATTAAATAAAATATGATTTGGATATGAAATATGTTTGACTTTAAGTCCCAAATACTCCTACCCATTAATATTGTTTAATTATTTTAAAAATACATCTTTAAAATATAAACTCAGAGTTTTCTTAACTAGTGTATGTAAATTTATTGCTTACAATGTACGTCTTTCACTAAGGTAATGGCTCATCTTTTATATGAAATCAATCAGATGTACAGTACATGATAATTTCAGTTAGTACAAGAGTTAGGAATTTTTTCAGTCATGATATAATATACCAAGTATGGATATAGCATAAATAGCTATTATTTATTTGAAGACCTGACATCTTGAATAGCCATGTATATCTCTTAATATTTCATTGTATTTCAGTGGGATCATTGGTACAATACTAAATCTATTTAGAAACTATAAAAACCTACCTTCCTAGTCCTTTTAATATTAGATTTCCAGTATTTTGTCTATTATTATAGAATTTTAAGACAATATTTTTGAAACTCTGCTTCTAGAGAAATGTGTGATTGTACTTATTTGAAGAAAATACAAATGCTAAGTTCTCGAAATTTTCATGAAATCAAATTGTAGTACATAGAATCGGTGTAAAATGAAACAGGGACATCCGGTATTTAGAATATCATTGAATCTACCATGCTTTGTAGAATGGGTTAGCTATAGTTTACGTGTTTTAAGGGTTTAAATTGTCATTATCTATACCAAGATTTAACCGGCTGAAAATGTTATTTATTATGCATATGAAGCACTCTGTAAACTTTTCAAAGTGATAGATAAGTAAAAGGCATATTCACTAGTTTATGTTACTATATAAAGAATTATTCCTTAGTAAGACTGGTTGATTAGAAGAGAAAGAAAGCCTTTTGGTTGAAGTAGTAAAATTTAATAAAACTATTGATCCTTGTTTTGTTTATTAAGAGATTTAGCATTGTTAGCATTTACTAATATTTAATTCTCTATAATTGTTTAGTTACACTTTTGTGGGTTTCTTTTCTAAACATATTGGGTATGTGAAAGCGTTATAGTATAGCATCTATAATTTTTTTATATAGATTAAATATTTTCTGTAGGATTGCTTTAAACACTACTTATAAATTCATAGGATAAAAGTAACAATATGGAATTAATATATATCATAAAATAAAATATCAAAATTTGTGGAATGTAAGATATACTAATTTTAAACACCTCTGAAATTGGTTCTTGGATTATAGAAGATATTGAATAAAATATCTGCATGTCACCTTAAATTAAGTAACTCTCAATTTCAAATATAAGATATTCTCAGCTATTTTAGTAATTGTGCTAGAAACTAATGACCACAATGAATAAAACATAATGAAGAATCTTTATGTTTTTTAAGTTATTAAAATAAATATTTTTTAAGTGTAAGACAAGTTACAGTGATACAAGATATAAAAATCTTTATATATTTTATTTCATTAATTTTTACAGAAAATTTGAGGGACTTCATTAGTTTCAAAGATTTCACCTTGTAAATCTGAGCCCATTTTCATTATATTCCATGCATTTTTCCCTCTTATTTTTGGTGAAATGCTAATTGCAATGACATGTTCGATTATTCTCTATATGGTTTATACTCATTTAAAAATATCATCAGAATTATTTGAGAGACAGAACTACTTTTACACATTTTAGTATGGGATATTACTTTTAAAAGGTTTTTTTTAATGCTTTCTCAGAATTGATGAGGCTAATATCTAAAAATCATATTCCAGAGGTGCTGAAAAAGAAAAAAAACAGGATTAGCCATGTTTTCTACTTTCTAGTCTTAGGTCATAGTCATATAAAGATTAAAACTAAAGTTATATTACCAAAACATACAAGGCAATTGCATATCTATTTTATTTGTTTTAAATTTGATAATTAAGAACAAGTATAATTATACTGGTATTCTTTGCAAAATACAATAATTGAGTTTCTAAAACCTCAGTATCTTACCAAATTCTGTAAAATATAAAAATTATTAGAGGGACTCGTTACATTAAAATGATCTTTTGACAAATTCTTTTGCATTTTGAAAGTAAACATCCACTCTCTGTTTTTGTTGTTGTTGTTGTTGTTTTTAAATTGGAGACTTCTTATAATAGAAAGCACCCATTTTTGAAAAATAACATGAAATTCACCTAAAGAGAAGTGGGTGCTGTCACTCTATTATGTTGAGTATGTGGAGGAGAGAGAGAGAAAGGGAAACAGGCTTAAATGTAAAACAATAATCTACCTACCTACCTATTGCTGTACCTCTGTTTTAATGATCTAGAATGTGTGAAATAGACTGAGGCACATGGGAATATACGTGCACTGTTTCCTTTGAGTATTGATCATCGGGAATATCAGGACAACAGAAAAGTTGTCACTTTAGAATGAAGATTCTTAGTAGAAAAGATTCTGTTAGAACGTAAGAGGACTTCCAAAATTAAATCTATAGATACTTTAAATTGTCTGTAAGATTGCTTTAAATACTGCTTAAAAATTTAGTCAGCATAGTACCAAAATAACTTAGTATGGAATTAGTACATATTAGAAATTAAAATATCTAAATTCATGGGATGACAAAATAAAACAATTGTGAGCACCACTGAATAAGTGCTCTAAATCTAGGACATACTGAACAAATTATCTTCCAAATCACCTCCTTCTAAGCGACCTCATTTTTAAATATAAGATAATCTCAGAAATTTTAGTAGTTACACTGGTAATTAATGACCACACTTAAACATTATAGAAAATCTGCACATATATTTTTAAATGTTCACTGACAGTGTAATAGAAAAACTAGATTCTCACACAGATGTATTTATTTCATATTCTAAGTAATAATTATTTCCTCCTGTGAAGCCAAGTGATATACAGGGGTGGGCAAATATAGATTTACAGTTGTGAGTACTCAAAACACAATTTCTTCTTCTGTTATTATTTATTAATTATTGTATTATTTATTTGTATTACAGCTGTAAACCTACTTCTGTTTTAAAATAAAGTGAGAAAAGTAATATGAGATATTACTGGTCTTATGATGGTTTCAGGATCTTAGCCTTCTTAGTTCCCTCCTTCTCTGAGTGTTCAAATATGCACACTATCAACATGATTTCACAGTTTGTTACCTTCCTGGTAAGCAAGAAATTTTAGAAATTTGAAGAAAGAGTGATTATTTTCAGGAGAACTATTAGCACTTATAAGTCAACATAGGCTTATTTTAGGGGCTTTTAATATCAAATCTTTTGGGAGTCAAGTTTCTTCTAAAATAATGTTTTTGTTTGATTATTAAAAGTAGATATTCAATGTAAAGAACACGGCATTACAGAAAGTAAATGCAAATTGAATCCAAGTAAGTTGAAAGAAGGAAATAATACAGTTAAAAAGAGGAATCAATGAACTAAAAAGCTAACAGAGAATATTAGCAATGCTGAAACTGACAGACACAGTTCAAGTAATATTGACAAAGAAAAAGGTAGAGAAATACAAATTACCAGTATTAGAAAGGAAAGACAGGGCCAGACTTCACTATAGGCCTTACAGACACAAAGGATAATTTAAAAATATATGTTAAAAATAACTTTTGTCAACATATTTGATAACTTAGATATAATGGGAAAAAAATCTAGCAAAGCACATCACACCAGAAATAAAACAAGGAGAAATAGGACATCTGAATCATTCTATGTTTGTTAAATTGAACTTGTAAATAAAATCCCTCCCCAAAAGACAACTTCAGGTTCACATAGTTTAATTGATGAATTCTCAAATATTTAGGGAAGAAATAATGTTAAATGCGACAAACTCAGGAAATGAAGAAGAGAGAAAACCTCTCAGATGGTTTTGAGACTAACATGTCCCTTATGGACATAGATACATATGTTCTCAACAAAATATTATTAAATTAAATCTCTATAATCCAATACAGTCTCAACCACATTTCTAATAGGCTTAAAAATAAAAGGAAATCAATGAGCTAATTCTAAAATTTATATGGAAATAATGACCTAAAATTGCCAAAATCCTCTGGGAAAGGGGGTGTATCTCTGGAATTTAAGTATCTGATTTCAGGACTTATCAATAGGCTACAATAATCAAGACAATGTGGTATTGACGCAAAACTTGACACACAGATCAGTGATATAGTTAAAAGTTTAGAAACAGAACTGGTCAATTAGTTTTCAACAAAGGCATCAGGCAATTTGATATAAAAAGAAAATATTTTCAAGCATTGGCGCTGGAACAATGAGATAAATGTAAAGAAATCATACCATAACAAAAATTATTTTTAAATGAATTATAGGCATAACCTTGAGGCAGGCAATGATTTCCTAGAGATAACAAAAAACCCCCACTAAGGATAAAAGAAAAATTTGACAAACTGGACTTCATTAATATTATACACTTTAAAACAATCAAAATTATAATCACTAGGAGAACTTATAAATAAATTGTGATATATTTACACAATGGAATACTGTTAAATAATAAAAATGATTTAAGCACTGATACCTGTGACAATCTGGATGAATCTCACTGTTATGGACTGAATTGTCCACCTGCCCCTCTCCCTATCAATTCATATGTTGATGCCGCAGCTCCTAATTTTGATAGTATTTGGAGAGAGGACTTTCAGGGATAATTATCAGGGTTCATGAGGTCATCAGGGTAGGTTCCGATAGGACTGGTGGCCTTATAAGAAGAGAAAGAGCACCCTCTCCCTCTCCCTCTTTGTGCACATACTGGGGAAGGGCCATGTGAGGATACAGTGAGAAGGTGGCCATCTGCAACCCAAGGAAAGAACTCTCACCAGACATTGACCCTACTGACACCTTGATCTTGGATTTTTCAGCTTCCATGACTGAGAAAATAAATTTCCGTTATTTAAGCCATCCAGTCTAAGATATTTTGTTACTGCAACCTAAGCCAACTAAGACACTTATAAACATTATATTGAACAAAAGAAACCAGAAACAAATGACTACATACTACACTAATTTAATCATAAGAAATTTAAGAACAGACAAAACTAATCTATGGTGATAGAAATCAGAACATAGTGTGTGTGGGGGGGTGGGGGATTGCTATGAAGAAACTTTCTGTGGTGATAGAAATGTTTTATATTTTCACTGAAGTATTCATTACATGGATGTATATATTTATCAAAACTCATTACATTGTACTCTTACTATCTGTGCATTTCCTTGTAGATTTGAATTTGAAGAAATAAAATAGAGAATTTTATATATAAAAATCATGGCTGCATAATGTTACATCATGAGAATATTCAAGGAGTCAAAATTAAATTTGACATTTGTTTTTGTTCCTAAAATAAAATGATTAAGTTTTATAGAAACACAGATGAAGTATGAAAGGTAATTTAAGACAGTAATATAGGCATTTGCTGTGGACATGTCTCAACTGTGACCTCTGATAAGTTTTCTAAAGTCTGTGCCTATTGTAAGCATCGTGTTTGAATAATCCTGAACAGAAACAGAAATTGTCATTTTAATTTCATAGTTGCACTTCAGAAAGCAGAGTTTGATCTTTGATGATAAATTCCCTAGTTTTGAATTCCCAATGTGGTCACACTATCTTTTATCTGATATACTGAAATTTCCTTTCCCACTGATTTGCTTGTGATATAAAGAGCTAAAGATGTAGTAATTTACCCTGAAAATGTCCTTATTATCAACTGGAAATGTGCAGCACTATAATGTGAATCTTCTTATATTCTTTGTTTAAACATCTTTACTGAGGTACACGCACATGACAAAGTGCATCCATTAAAAGTGCACCGTTCAATGGCTTTTACTATGTTCACAGAGTTCTGCAACCACCTCACAATCTAAGTTTGGGACATTTTCATCACCCCCCCCCCCCAAAAAACCCCAATTAGCAGTTACTCCATGTCCTCTAGGCAGTCATTAATCTATTTTCTGTCTTATGGATTTGTGTATTCTGAGCATTACATAAATGAAATCATACACTATGTACAGTCTTCTGTGAAGGGCTTCTTTTACTTAGCATAATGTTTATAAAATTTATTAATATTGTAGTTGTATTATTCCTTTTTCCATTTTTTAATAAAAAAAAATCGACTAGGTTTTAGAGCATTTTTAGGTTCATAGCAAATTGAGCTGAAGGCATGGGGATTTCCCACATACCACTATCTCCCACATATGCACAGCCTCCCCAGTGAGCAACAGCCTGCCCAGAGTAATACATTTATTATAATAAATGAACCTACATTGACACAATATTATCATGCAAAGTTCATATTTTTATACCTGTGTTTGTTTGGGTTTTGTATATTCAATTGCATTCTATTGGTTATGAAAACTGTATAGTGACATGTGTCCACCAGTAGTTTCACTGCTCTAAAAATCGATTTCTGGGTGTTAATTTTATATCCTGCTACCTTGCTGAATTCATTTATTAAATCTAGTAGTTTTCTGGTGGAGTCTTTAGGATTCTCTATGTACAATATCATGCCATATGCAAATAATGACAGTTTTGTTTCCTTCTTTTCAATTTGGATGCCTTTTATGTTTTCTTCTTGTCTAATTGCTGTGGCTAAGACTTCCAGTACTATGTTGAATAAGAATGGTGAAAGTGGACACCCCTGTCTTGTTCCTGTTCTTAGGGGAAATGGTTTTAGTTTTTGCCCATTGAGTGTGATGTTGGCTATAGGTTTGTCATATATGGCCTTTATTATGTTGAGGTATGATCCTTCTACTCCCACTTTGCTGAGAGTTTTTATCAAAAATGGGTGTTGAGCCTGGCCGGGCGTGGCTCAGTGGTTGAGCATCGACCTAGGATACAGGCGATCAGGGTTCGATTCCCGGTCAAGGCACATGCCTGGTTGCGGGCTTGATCAATGACTTTTTCATCATTGATGTTTCTATCTCTCTCTCTCCCTCTCCTTTCCTCTCTCTGAAATCAATAAAGATATATTTTTTAAAAAAAGGGTGTTGAATTTTAATGAATGCTTTTTCTGCATCTATTGATATGATCATGTGATTTTTATCTTTCAGTTTGTTTATGTGGTGTATCACATTTATTGATTTGTGAATATTGTACCAGCCTTGCATCCCTGGAATAAATCCCACTTGGTCATGGTGTATGATCTTTTTAATATATTGCTGGATCCAATTTGCTAATATTTTGTTGAGGATTTTAGTGTCTATGTTCATCAGGGATATTGGTCTGTAATTCTCTTTCTTTGTAGTGTCTTTATCTGGTTTTAGAATTAGGCTAATGCTGGCCTCCTAAAAAGAGTTTGGAAGTGTTCCTTCCTCTTGGAATTTTTTGAAATAGTTTGAGGAGGATAGGTGTTAATTCTTCTTTGAATGTTTGGTAAAACTCCCCTGTGAAGCCATCCGTGCCAGGGCTTTTGTGTGTTGGGAGCCCTTTGATTACTGCTTCAACTTCATCAGCAGTTATCAGCTTATTTAGACTTTCTGACTCTTCCCGATTGAGTTTTGAAAGGTTGTATTTTTCTAGGAATTCATCCATTTCATCCAGTTTGTCCAGCTTGGTGGTATATAGTTGTTCATAGTATTTTCTTACAATCCTTTGTATTTCTGTTGGGTCAGTTGTTATTTCACCTCTTTTGTCTCTGATTTTGTTTATTTGGGTCCTCTCTCTTTGTTTCTTGATGAGTCTGGCTAAAGGTTCATCAGTCTTGTTTATCTTTTCAAAGAAACAGCTCTTGATTTCATTGATCTTCTGTATTGTGTTTTTTTTTAGTATCTATGTCATTTATTTCTGCTCTAATCTTTATCATTTCTTTCCTTCTACTTGCTCTGGGCTTTTCTTGTTTTTCTCTTTCTAAGTTTTTGAGTAGTAGGGTCAGAGAGTATTAGAAGTTTTTCTTGTTTTTTTTACGTAGGCTTGTAGTGCTATACACTTCCCTCTCAGGACTGCTTTCATTGTGCCCCATAGATTTGGAGTTGTTGTGTGTTCATTTTCATTTGTTTCCAGGAAGTTTTTTATTTCTTTCTTAATCTCTTTGGTAACCCATTCATTGTTTAAAAACATGCTTTTCAGTCTCCATGTGTTTAAATGTCTTTTAGTGTTTTTATTGTAGTTGATTTCTAGTTTCATGCCATCGTGATCCGAGAAGATGCTTGATATGATTTCAATCTTCTTGAACTTATAGAAACTTGTTTTGTGTCCTAACATGTGGTCTATCTTTGAGAGTGTCCCGTGTGCACTTGAGAAGAATGTATATTCTGCAGCTTTGGGGTAGAATGTTCTGTAAATACTGATTAAATCCATCTGATCTAGTGTGTCATTTAGAGTTACTGTTTCCTTGTTGATTTTTTGTCTGGAAGATCTGTCCAGTGATGTCAATGGGGTGTTAAAGTCTGTGAGTATGACTGTATTGCTGTAGATCTCTCCCTTAAAGTCCTCTAGAATTTTTTTAATAAATTTAGGTGCTTCTATATTGGGTGCATATATGTTTATCAGGGTTGTATCCTCTTGCTGGATTGATCCCTTTAGTATTATGTAATGACCTTTCTTGTCTCTCGTTATGTCCTTCATTTTGAAGTCTATTTTGTCTGATATGAGTATCGCTACCCTAGCTTTTTTTTTCATTTCCATTTGCATGGAAAAACTTTTTCCATGCCTTTCTCAGTTCTGGTGCTCTTGGTTGGGAAGCCCAGGCTGGGGTTTAGGCCCCAGAGTCGTCAGTGGGAACCCCCACAGCTTAGCTATCCCTCTGGACATTCAGCTGCTGTCTGTGGGAGCCCAGCCAGCCCTCTCGAGTCCACACTTCCTACCAGTCTCTTTGCAGTCTCCACTTTTCCTCTTTGGTTATGAGGGTGCTCTCCAGCTCGTCTTCAGTTGGTTTTCAGGATGTTTTTTCTATGTTTTAGTTGTAAATCCAGATTAGTCCCGGGAGCATGTCGGTGTAGCTTCCAGTCAGTCTGCCGCCTTCTTGGATCTACCGTTAATTGATTTTTGAATGTTGAGCCAGCCTTGCATACGTGGGATAAAATCTTATCTTGTCATGGTTTATAATTATTTTTATACATTTTTGGATTAGATATGCTAATATTTTGTTGAGAATTTTTGCCTCAATGTTCATGAGAGGTATCTGTTTGTAGTTTTCTTGAATTGCTTTTGTCTGTGTTTGGTATTAGAGTAACACTGGCCTCAAGGAATGAGATAAGAAGTATTTCCTTTAATTCTACCTTTTAGAAGAGGTAGTAGAAAATTGGTATAATTTCTTTCTTAAATATTTGGTGGAATTCACAAATTCACATTTGGGCCTGATGCTTCTTTTTTTTGGAAGCATATTAACTATTGATTCAATTTATTTAAAAGATATCGGCCTATTCTTATTGCCTTTCTCCTATTTCTTCTTATG